>NC_079216.1:61634914-61934914 GCF_029633865.1 Lampris incognitus
TGACATCTATATGTGTACGTCTGCATATATGCACGTGTCTGTGTACATATACACGTGTATGTGTGCATGCAGTATGTGTCCTACTGTAAGTTCTCTGTATCTCTGTGTCTGGGAACGCTGTACTGATGTGCCCCAGTAAAAAAAAAAGCCCTGTAGAGAGGTTCACCCACATGTTACGCATACTTTGGTCCCCAGGATGATAAAATAATCCGGGTCTGAACTCAAGCGAGTTGTCACCCGAGTTGCCAGCAGATGGCCCCCTACACCAGCCTGCTGCTTCTGTGCATAGCCTGATGCTGTACTACAGACGAACTAAGACAGAACCAGAACAAACCTGCAATGGGAAGAAAAATGAAGAAAAGTAGCAACGCTCTTAATTTTCTTCATCACCTAAAAAAAAGGTGATCGTCCATCTCCAACAGCTACATTTCAAACATTATTTAGACAGTTAATCAACCTCGTCTATTCTATTCAGAATTAGTCAAATTTGCTTGTTTCAAACTGTCCACCCTGATCCCACAGAGGCCATCTGGAGACTTCTACATTGCTTCGATATAATGCTGCAAATACGTAAAAACAGCTCGGGAAAATCACTTCTTTTTCCCACCAAACGCTCTACACACAAAGGCCAGGCTGGCTTTTCTCCTGACCCCACGGTTTCTTCAAATGTATGCACGCTCATACGATGGGGCGAGAGGTGCAGGTCACTTCCTTCTGCGGGACTAAATGGCCTGGACGCCTGCGGCCACACTTCAACTTCACCCGCTTCCAGGGTGAAAGGGGGGGACATGGAAACTGTAACTGTGACGGGAGAAGAGAGAGGCGACTGTGTGTGTGGTCCGCTGGGACGGCTCGGTCCAATTATCAGTACTATTATCACTGTCATAATTCCAATCTTATTCGGTTATTAAGAGGCTATCGGCAGCCCGTGTGTCCTAATGAAAACATTTCATCTGCAATGAGCTAATCACAACAGACGTATTCGGCATGTGATGAACCTTATCAGCCGTCTGGCCAGCCAAAATTAACAAATAGATAAATAAATCATCCTAATCACCCAAAGTTTTCTGCATAGGAGTCAATAAAAAGCTTTTTTTTACACCTTTTCCATCAGGTTGGGGGTATTTAGAGTCATTATAGGCCGACCTGCAACGTCCGCTTTTATATTTGCCGAGAGTAAGGACCGCGCTGGCCGTGAACAAACCGTCCAACCGTGACACTTGTTCCACTGACCACGGCTCGAGGGGCGACCAACGTACTCGGCGGGTGGAGTTTCATTTCCAGGGAGGCATGCCTTCCCCTAATTAGGGCAATGTTTTGACATAAATTAATAAAACACCGAGAGTACAACAACTGGAACCAGCCTTTCGACATGCCCTAAAGTTAATTAGACCGTTACTCTTCCTGCGAAGGGCTCGACTTCGATAAGTGAGCTCGAGCAAATGACCTTCGCAACATATACACACACGTGCTTCTGCGTGCATGAATAGATCTCACACACGCACACACAGCAGGACACCCTTTACTTGTGGGGACCCCCCCCATTGACTACGTTCATTCCTTAACCATCATAACTCTATGCCTAACCCTCACCCTAACCTCAACCCTAAACCCAAGTCCTAACCCTGAAGTAGACCCTTTTCCACATGAGGACCCACAAAATGTCCCCGCAAAGTAGGTGGTTTCAGGTTTTTGTATCCTAATAGGAAACATTTGGCCCCCATTAGGATAGAAAACCCGGTACACACACACACACACACCACCCACATGTGCACAAACACATGCAAACGCTCACATGGGGGGAAACGTGTGCGCCGCTGAGATTTGAGCTTGGTGCCCTTTGAAAGCCACACCTTCACCTTGCAGCGCGAGGGGGAGGATGGCCAGCAGTGAAAACACGCAGCCCTGCACCTGCGATTCAGAGAGGAGCTCGGCCCCCCACATGTGGGGGGGGGGGTCGAAAAACAAAACTGGATCACGGAAGTTTTGCGGGTAAAGAAACCCACTCTCGGTACTTCACGGCCTCGGTCGGTTCCCCTTCTTCGGCCCGGTGCGACACCGGGGCAGGACAGCGTTCCAAGTTAATTACCGCCCGTGAGCCGCCGGATACAATGTGACCACACGACACCCCAAGGAAGATACCTTTTGGTCTATCCTTCTCAGTCTAATTAGCTCAGGACGGGTGAACCGTTCCTACAACCCAAACAAAAGATGGACCAGTTCCAGGGAGACGGCTGAAGGACGCCGAGCCACATCAACCCCCCCCCCCCCACACACACACACACACACACCACTTATTAAATTAGCGTCTGGCTTTCTGGTCTTTTTAATGGTTTTTAAACTTCTTTTTTTTTTCAATTTTCTCTTTTGAGCCGTCCCGGTCGCCGCTCCACCCCCTCTCTGCCGATCCGGGGGGCGCCCCGACCGACCAGGACAAATACCCACATCCGACCCCCCACCCGCAGACACGGCCAATTGTGTCTGTAGGGATGCCCGACCAAGCCGGAGGCAACACGGGGATCGAACCGCTGACCCCCGTGTTGGTAAGCGACGGAATAGACCTCTACACTACCCGGGCGCCCCTTAAACTGGTGTTTTTAAGTCCCCCCCCCCCAATAAACGGGCTGTTGCGCCCTTCATTGACCATCTGTGCCCGTGCCTGAGTGCCAGGCCGCCGCGGCTGCGGTGCGAGATTTACCACAGACGTCTGCATAAACATCTGTAAAAAAATCCCAACCTGCCATTAAAGGGAGGCCGGTGGAAAGTGTGGCGGAAACGCTCGCGCGTCAACGCCGGCGTTGTCCGTGAAATTCCTTGGCCGCAAAGGTGACCTCTTAATGTCAACTAGACTGAAACCAAACGGAAAACAGCGCTGCGTGTGGAGGGAGAAGGTTACTCAGACCACAGACAGAAAGAAAAACATTCGTTTTTATTAGGGGGACCTGACTTGGGTCAACATGGTGAAATGGAAAAAGAAAAAAAAATCTGGTCAAGGCCGCCAAGAAGTAAATAAACCTCTTGATATTCCTAATTCCACTTCGCTCCATGCGAGGCAAGGGAGAAAAGGAGACGGTTAAATTGGAGATTGCGTAACATTCAACAGCAAACAGGACGGGGTTTCATGTAATGTGGGACCTCGGTGGGAAACTGATCTTCTCCCCTGCAGAGCTTCCGTGTTTCCGGCGTGTTCGCCTCATTCTGTGAGAATAAACTCATAATGTATATATTCACACTGCCAATTTCACGAGTACGCCGCCAGTGCAGATCTTTCATGCATGCATATTTGCGGCCCCTCGCCGTCATGCAATTTACATGACGCGCCCGATTCCGTCCCCTGCCGTATTTTTACTGAGATTTCAACGTCAACATAAACCCCACACAGCTTCCTCGCGGAGGCAACAGGTCATGCTCCGAAGCTGTGTGTATACACAATAAGCCTCTGAACACGGGTCTGCTGGTTGTTCTCTGCCTGTCCCTGCAGCGGAGGCGGGTGAAATGGCGTTAGTAGTCCTTTATCAGTTGCTCGTGTTTTGACTACCCTCGCGGTCATTAGCATGGCGCCCCCACACCACCAGCCACCCCTCTGCTGCACCTCACACAGCCCTGTGTGTGTGTGTGTGTGTGTGGCAGCTGACTGTGTGAGACAAACCGTGTTGTGTAACATAAGTGCATTGAATTTAAGTTCATATCCAAAATAATGCAGGTTTGACAACATTCAATTACTCTGTAAGATTACTTGAGATTGGATCTGAAAAAATGGACAGACAGACAGACAGATGGACGGTCAGATGGACAGACAGGCGGATAGACGGTCAGATGGACAGACAGGCGGATAGACGGACGGATGGACAGACAGACAGATAGCTAGATAGACACAGACAGACATAGACAGATAGATAGACAGACAGATAAATAGATAGATAGCAGACAGATAGACAGAGACAGATAGATAGATAGATAGATAGATAGATAGATAGATAGATAGATAGATAGATAGATAGATAGATAGATAGATAGATAGATAGATAGATAGATAGATAGATAGATAGATAGATGGAGTTGTGCAGTATGAACTATAGTCAGAGCTGAAACCACAGAGAAGTATTTCATGGATCACCACAGTCACAAGATCTTGCCTTGGGCAAAGAGTTGGACTCTGTGCCAACGGCTGTGGAACAACTGGGAGATACAACATTACAGTTTACAGTCTGGTCCCTTCTGTGGGTTTCCCTCTCCGTCAAAACCGCAAACACATTTATCACTTGGCTTCCATATTTTTCCACTGCTCAATAATGTGACTGGAGGGCTGCGGACTACTTGTTATCCACCTTATCTCCCCTGGTATGTTTCTATATCAGTGCTGCTTTTATGAATAATATGACTGACATTATCCGTGTATAACAAAGATGATTTTTCAAGTCTCTGGCTTTGACATTGTGCAACAGAAACGGGGGAGGTAATGGTTCAGCCTTTCATTTGCTGATAAACATGCAATGAGCTGTCACTGCAGCTAACCAGAGACACACAGCTACCAAACTGCTGCAGAGGACACGGTCGTACCCTTACCCTTCAAAAGGCTTTTATGCAACTCATTTTACAAACAGTCAAGTGATATTACAACATTATAAGCATGCACACTGAGAGCACATTTTATTAAATGCTGGTTGGGTAGACTGTCTGTAAGATTTTGAACCTACTGTGCAAATCCCTGTGACCATTATAGTGTCTCCTATTCATGCATGGACCTGCAAACAGAGCACAGCCAACGCATATCACAACCGTCCACAATAAATAAAGATGTAGTACAATAAAAAAATAAAGACAAAATTCCATAATCACAGTTTCGACCTCCTCAAATTGAAGTTGACATTCAGATAAAATGTACACCGGTTTGATGAAAAATACACCTGCTTGCATAGTGGCCGTAATGTCTTTGGGTATCAGTCGATTATCGTTGCAAGTGAGAGTTGAGGATTACCTGATGGACCAGGTACGGGCTAAAATAAATGATATTCTTATTGCAATTCAAACCAATGAGCCAGAAGAGAGGGTGTTCTTCTTGAAAGCTTTCCTCACAGGACACCGCGATTCCTAGAAATCTTAGTTGGATGTTTTTGTGTTCATTAATCCCTCCGACTGCAAGCAGAATACATCCTCCATTATAAAAACGTCGGCTCAGCCTTTTCCCATGGTTCACATCAACGCCCAATCACTGATCTGACGTCTCTCTTTATGAGGTTAAAAAACAACTCCACCCTCACAAAAGGGGGAAAAAATGAAGAACTCATTTGTCAACTCAGATACGCACAACTCAGATATTTGATTTTTGCCCCAAACACACAACTGAGTTTGCAGTCCACAACTTTTGTAACATTTCAAAGTCGGGAGTTAACAAAGTTGGAGGACGCGGAGACTGCAAACTCCACTGTGGTTTGGATGCTGGTTGTGTAAGTGGATCACAGTAAGTAGGACACCTAAAATGACACGGACAGACCTAGATGTGTCTCGGCGTCCCTGGCTCTCAGGGAACCTGATCAAGCACCAGATTAGATGTGGACTCCGCACAAACACAACATACGTACCGGCGGATCGGTTCCAGTGCACACCGTTGACACCTGTAACTACTACTCTGCACAAAAATGAGCGTCACTGCATTCCAATGCAATTGTTAAACACATCGATTGCACTTCTTATCGTGTCAGTGAGATATGACCGACCTCGGATACGGTGTTATTTTCTGCTGAAACGGGTGCGCGTACAGAACCGGGACGTCGAACACTTTGCAGCCATGCACACGTGCACTCAACTGTTCTATCAATATGCCTCAGGATTTAACATGGCTTCCTTATCGAGCTGCATTAGCTAGTTAGGATGAGTATTTCGGCAATACCGTACTTAGCAATTCTGCACAGAAATTGAAAGAAGTATTGGTGTGTGTGTGTGTGGGGGGGGCTTTCAACATGTGCCTGCTTAATCCCTGAATTCATTTGAGATGCACAGGAGAGGCTGTGCTTTGGACGCAAAATAAAAAAATCAAAAAAAGAATCGACGGCGGTTCAGATGTATCCGAATCAAACAGATGGGAACAGGCTCTATCAACTTATGTGTCGGCATAAAAGGATCTCACAGATGAAAGGCGCGATCTCCATGGTTTCCCCCGGAGCCGGGCCGCGTTGCCATGGGAGTGGAAGGAGCTACTGCAAGAGGAAAAACACAGAGAGAGAAAAAAAAAAAAAAAAGACAGGAAGATAGTGTCATCTTACCGTGTACCTGAACCCACCTAAAGTTTATTACGCCCTCCTCCCTCAGACCTCGTTTTGCTTCTAAATCCCTGCCGCTGCACTACCAAAAGTGAATACCCCCTTTATAGAAATATTGTTTTGATTTATTAGGTGAGATATGTTGAAATCGTGAGATGAAATAGTGGCAGAACAGCCACAGACATACTATACGTGGTTATCCATAACGTGGTAAGCTGTGCTCACCAGAGTCAACAGTAAACATGAACACCGGCACTATCCATCAACGACCCTGAGTCTCTGAGTCATACGACTCCGGCGTCAGCTACGTCAGGACTGTGCTGTCACTCGGCTTGTTTGCCTATCTGCCTAATGGCTATTTAGGCAATCCTGCGTAAATCCTCGTCGCTCTCTAATGCAATTAATCAGACCAGCAGCTGACGACACCCGCTTCATGGCTTCAGCGGAAGACCGTTTCATCAGGACCGACCATCGGACACGCTTTAGAAAACCTGCGTCCGTATAATTCACCCACATCCGGCAAGACGAGTTCTCACAAACGCACATTATTCTCAAAAACGGCCCAAGACCTCTTCTTCCATGCGTGCAGCAGGTTGTGGCCTGGCCAAGTCTGGTTACCATAGTCATCGAAAATCCTTCAACGGACTTTTAAAGGTCTACAAAGCGACGCGAGGTCGAGCACCTTTTCCTCTGTTTATATAAATGCACTTATGTTATGTTTGGTTGTTATGTACATAGCGGCTCATGCTTGCCCTCGATACGCCGCCTGGGTTGATTGAGGGACTATATGACATGGAGCAGGTGCACAGTCAGGCTACGTGTCGTGTCCGCTATGTGCATAGTATATAACATGACTCATATAGTATGTCCACGCCCTGGTTGGAAAACCTCCATCACGCTGTCTGTTTTTTAGACAAAAGGGACAGAATGAGAATCTATGAATGGATGTGATCAGTTACGTGACGCCGCACCCACCAACGAACGAGCACTGCTCAAGGTTGAGCCGTAAAACAAGGGTAGAAAATGACATCTGATCAGACCGGATGACACTTAAGCGATCCCTGTTCGGAAAATGACTCACTGAACCAGCGGATCACAGAATACATCTGCAGGATAAAAAAAATAAATTAGGGATAAAAACATAACCTGCATAAAACCACTCGTCTTGGAGACTTCTATGTTTTGGACATTTCTATAAAAAAAAAAATCATTTTGCTCTGTACATAAAGTCCATATTCTGCCTGCCTAAAATCAACTGACTCCAATGCGACTCGTCATCAACGGGTGCAGACATGCATGTCCGCATGTTTGAGTGTGCTGTGATGTGATGTGGAGCTGTCTCGGGTAGCTACACTGAAAAAAAAAAAAGTCTGTTGGATTTACATAAAAAACATTATGTACATCGGTTGCATGTATTAAAGTTATGTTTTCTAAAAATAATTTATTTATGTTTATGAATGAATTTATTTATATTTACGTGTGAATCATATCATTTAAAGGAAATGCATTTTTGTAAACTGTACAACCACACCTCTCCCCTTTTTTCAATGTACTCTGCACGAGACAGAGACAGACAGAGAAAAAGAGCGAGAGATAGAGACAGAGAGGAAAAAGAGAGAGACAGAGAAAGAGAGACAGACAGAGACAGAGCGAGCGACAGAAAGAGAGCGAGAGACAGAGAGAGACAGATATGACAGACAGACAGAGAGACAGAGAGAGACAGAGCGAGACAGAGAGACAGATATGACAGACAGAGAGACAGACAGAGACAGAGCGAGAGACAGAAAGAGAGCGAGAGACAGAGCGAGACAGATATGACAGACAGACAGAGAGACAGAGCGAGAGACAGAAAGAGAGCGAGAGACAGAGCGAGACAGGTATGACAGACAGACAGAGAGACAGAGCGAGAGACAGAAAGAGAGCGAGAGAGGGAGATTTTTCAAAAGTAACTTTAAAAAAAATACAACCATATTCAAAACACAAGCAAGCCAATAAACACTTAGAAAATAAATAAATCACATCAACTCTCCAGATTAAAAAAAAACAAAAAAAAAACGTTGGTTGTCTTTAACCGAGCACAACACTTCTCCGTGAGCCCAGATAACACTGAGTTGCTCAACATCTTTCCTTTCTCCGTAATAATTAAAACCAGTCATCAATCTGGCCTTTCACCATCCTGGTAAACAGCAGTTTTACATCAACGTCTACGGAGTTGTCGATCTTCCTCCTTCTGCTTACAAAAACAGCCAGTTTTGCTTGTCCCGAGATAAAACTCATTAGCTGACATTTTTCTTTTTTCTTTTGTTTATATTTAAACCCCAGGATGAACATGTGCTTGGAGAAAAGCTCCCCCTACCTTACTGAATAAACTCTCCCAACAACAGGAACAGAGGTACCAGGCGCACACACTCTAAGTAACAGTGGAAAACAGCTTCTTTGTAAGGACAAAAAAGACATTTATCACTCACACCTTGACTAATAATGGAAAGAAACGCATTAACTGCTACTATCCCATGTAAAACTCTCCACTGAGAGAGAGACAGACAGACAGACAGACAGACAGACAGACAGACAGACAGACAGACAGACAGACAGACAGACAGACAGACGGATCTGGTTTTGCCTTACATGACCTCAAACAGACTGTTGACCTAGCTTTGGCATGGCCTCCTCATTACCTCCAATGATTTGGCACAAATCTGTCTGGGCGGAAGGTAAACTTCATTGTGCCTGACTTGGCCATGAACAGCTTGACGTCACAGTCCTTAAAAAACACAACAAAAAATAAAACTTAACCATAGCAACCAAAGAATCAAAGAGGCTGTCATCCATTGTTGTTTACTGTATGTACTGGTCTTTTGTTGTGTGACTGTAAAGCGCTCTAAGACGAACTGTGTGCAGTAGACGAAGGAGCCGATTGTGGACTTCAGGAGGTCTAGAAGCTGCAGCCACTCCCCCCACACACATCAATGGGGTGGAAGTGGAGCGTGTTTCCAGCTTTAAATTCCTTGGAGTCCACATCAGCGAGGAACTTTCCTGGACATTAAACACCCAGGCCCTTGTGAAAAAGGCCCAACAACGCCCACATTTCCTGAGGAGGCTGAGGAGCGCCCGTCTATCCCCCAAAATTCTCACCAACTTCTACCACTGCACCATAGAGAGCATCCTGACCAGCTGCATCTCAGTGTGGTACGGCAGCTGCACCTCAGTAGACCAGAAAGCTCTGCAGTGGGTCGTCAAGACGGCCCAGCATATCACCGGTACCCAGCTCCCAGCCATAAAAGACATTTATCACAAACGCTGCCTTCGAAGGGGTCTCAGCATCAGCAGAGATCCCACCTACCCCAACCATGGACTGTTCTCCCCCCTGCGCTCTGGGAGGCGCTACAGGAGCCTCAGAGCCCGCACTACCAGGCTCAAAAAGAGCTTCTATCCACAGCCTGTTGCCCACCTGAACCTGGCCACCCACTGAATGTCTGTAGATATTTCTAAATATTTTGTACTCTTGCTCTTTTTTAACTTATTTTTAGCTTTTGGTCTTCATGTGTGTATATCTTGTATTGTGTTTGCTGTGTTTGTCGTGTTTGTCTGTGTCTGTCTTGCACCGTTTGGTGAAGCCACAGCCCTCATTTCATTTTTAACATGTGCCTGCACATTGTTTTCAATGACAATAAATTGAATTGAATTGAATTTTGTGCAAACAAATGTGACATCTGGACATCTGGAGTTATTATTGTTTTGACCTACTTTCACATGGCAAGTGTTTGTGCCGTTGCTCCGAGAGCGGGTGCAATGCATGGCATGGCAACCGAGCACGTTGTGTTTGCCCGGAGCCACATCTTTTCTAGACATACAACAGAAATTTAGCTCAGGACAGATACAACGTGTGCTCATTCTACATGCATTGTTATATATGTGAATGAAACAGAGCGGCCAGAATTTAAGTACCACAAGTTCTATTATCAAAATGTCATGTCTTTTTTTTTTCGGTGGGGGGAACCCCCCCCCTTTTTCTCCCCAATTTTATCCGGTCAATTACCCCACTTTTCAGGGCTGCTCCCTCTGCCGATCCGGGGAGGGCTGCAGACTACCACATGCCTCCTCCCATACATGAGTCGCTGCCAACCACTTCTTTTCACCTGACAGTGAGGAGTTTCGCCAAGGGGGATGTAGCGCATGGGAGGATCACGCTATTCCCCCCCAGTTCCCCCTCCCCTCTGAACAGGCGCCCCGACAGACCAGAGGGGGCGCTAGTGCAGCGACCAGGACACACACCCATATCCGGCTTCCCACCCGCAGACACAGCCAACTGTGTCTGTCGGGACGACCGACCAAGCCGGAAGTAACGCGGGAATTTGAACCGGCGATCCCCGTGTTGGTAAAGCAACGGAATAGCCCGCTACACTTGCAGCATCCTCGGCTGATTGATGGTCGTAGTCTTAAAGTGATGGTTTATAAAGATTGGCTTTATTAATATATCGTCCTCACAAACACACCGTAAGAGCTAAGGGAAGAAATCAAAAGATAAGTTTGAACATTTACAATAACAAAACAAGAAAATATAGCAGAAAGCTACCTATCTTACTACACTGCTGGACCGCAAAAGCTGAACACAGAAAACAATTTCTCGGTATCGTCATTCAAAATACGAAACATACACTTCGCTCAAAACAACCAAAATCAATCACAAATCCACGAACCTTGTGCCCCTATCAGCCAGCTACTAGACAACATTAAATACACTCTTTTGCGAAACCGCCAACACTTTGACGGTGATTACTTTCGTCCATCGGCATCTGCGAACCTTTTTCTGCGTTTATCCACTTCCTGTTTGCTTCGATTCTCGTTCCGGCTTCACACAACTGCGCATGAGCATCAAGCAGTATAATCGAACTTCAAAATAAAAGCGCATTTCAAGACAAAAGGCGCTATCATAATCAAATATGCTTGAGCACAAAAAGGAGCGCTTATCAAAAATAATAATATCCATCCGCTTATCCTGCTCTCAGGGTCGCAGGGATGCTGGCGCCTATCCCAGCAGTCATTTGGGCGGGCGGCAGGCAGGGAGACACCCTGGACAGGCTGCCAGTCCCTTAAAGGTTATTTACAACACTACCCGGACACCCCAAAATGCCATGTCTTAAGTTATAATGAAACATGCAACAAAAAAAAAAACCCTCAGTATTTGATTTGGGCTGCTTCGATCTGACAGTGTTCTTGCAAAGGCACCTCCATACTTTTTGCATTTTTTCCCCATTTGATTATTATTATTATATTTATTTATTTTTTGGTCGTACATGAAAGTTGTGTGAGGGAGACTGATAACAGACCACTCAACAAACTATTGTCACTCCAGGAAGTGCCAATCCCGCCAGTGGGAGAAGTTGAGGCCCTAAAACAAACACGATTTGTTAAATGTGTTTTAAATATACGATTTTAAGACCCATTGTATTAGCTTTGGCACCAGCGAAGGACCTGAAAAAACAAAAATTATGATAATGAAAAGACTTTGATTAGCCTCATTCACTTTAGAAGCCAGACATGGGGGATGAATGAAAAGAAGACATTTCTCTCCATGAAAACAATTGTTTTCTTTCCGTTTAATGGGGCCGAAAGGGGTACTTAACATGGTTTGCAGTCAATAAAGCCTTGTAGAAGAGATATCTCTTAGTTCATTTATTCATTCATTTATCATCAGCCGCTTCTCTGGGATCGGGTCGCGGTGGCAGCAAGCTAAGTAGGGCACTCCAGACGTCCCTCTCCCCAGCAACGCCCTCCAACTCCTCCTGGGGAATCCCAAGGCATTCCCAGGCCAGATTGGACATGTAGTCCCTCTAGCGAGTTCTGGGTCTACCCCGGGGTCTCCTTCCAGTTGGTCCAAAGGAAGGCGCCCAGGAGGTGTCCTAATCAGATGTCCGAACCACCTCAACTGGCTCCTTTCGACGCGAAGGAGCAGCGGCTCTACTCCAAGCTCCCTTCGGATGTCCGAGCTCCTCACTCTTTCGCTAAAGCTGAGCCCAGACACCCTACAGAGGAAACTCGTTTCAGTCGCTTGTATCCACGATCTCAGCCTTTCGGTCACTACCCAAAACTCATGACCATAGGTGAGGGTTGGAACGAAGACTGACTGGCAAATTGAGAGCTTTGCCTGCCGGCTCAACTCCTTCTTCAACACAACAGTCCGGTACAACGTCCGCCTTACTGCTGATGCTGCACCAATCCACCTATCAATCTCCCACTCCATCCTACCCTCACTCGTGAACAAGACCCCGAAACACTTGAACTCCTTCACTTGAGGCAATAACTCATCCCCAACCTGGAGGGAGCAATCCACCATTTTCTGGTAGAGAACCATGGCCTCAGACTTGGAGGTGCTGACTCGCATCCAAGCCATTTCACACTCAGCTGCAAACCGCCCCAGTGTGCACTGGAGGTCGCGTTTTGATGAAGCCAACAAAACCACATCATATGCAAAGAGCAGAGATGCAATTCTGAGGTTCACAAAATGGACACACTCCTCACCTTGGCTGCACCTTGAGGTCCTGTCCATGAATATCACAAACAGAATCAGAGACAAGGGGACAACCTTGGCGGAGTCCGACACCCACCGAAAATGTGTTCGAGTTTGTGCCAAGAATGCGGACACAGCTCTCACTTTTTCGAGGACAGCAACATACACATTTTGGACAGAGAAGATAGATGGTTTGAAAGAGGGGTGAAGGAAGCCATCTATGCGAAACTGGAAAAACCATCCCTCAACAGAGGAGGAGGTCTGCGTCACCACCTATCTCCCACTTACAATGCCGTCCTTTCATCTCTACCCAGGAGACTCAAGAAGCCTAGCCTCCAAGAACAACAGTCGGTCACCAACGGCTCCAACGACTCTCATGACCACTGAACAATGAAGTCAAAACTAACACCCCCAACGACCGTCGCTGCTAAACAAATGCAAATCAACAGCTCCGATGGCGACGGGCGTGGCTGGACATCGAAGCACAGGAGCCACGCATATCAATAGCTCCGATAACGACGGACGCGGCCATAACATCAATACACAAAAGAGCCACTCATATCTATGGCTCTGTTAGCGACAGGCGTTGTTAAACATCGGGACACAAAGAGCCACGCATATCAATAGCTCTGACGACGACTCCTAGAGGATAAATTCTGAGTATCACCAGCCAGTCAGACTAGCTTGGTCTAGTCAGAAAGGCACGAACTGAGGAAGCCTCTTGGATTAGAGGCGAAACGTCTTCATGGATATATACCAAGTCCAGTTGCACTTGATTCAACTCCTTTGGATAGCTCTCACTTTGGTTATAGAAGGACCAGATGGCTTGTAAAAACTGCCCCGGTACCCCATACTCCCGCAGTACCCCCCACAGAGTGCCCCGGGGTACACGGTCATAAGCCTTCTCCAAGTCCACAAAACACATATAGACTGGCTGGTCAAAATCTCATGCCCCCCTCAACACCTCTGCATGGGTAAAGAGTTGGTCCGTTGTTCCACGGCCAGGACGGAATCCGCATTGTTCCTCCTGTATCCAAGGTTCGACAATCATTCGGAGCCTCCTTTCGAGCAACCTAGAGTAGACTTTCCTAGGGAGGCTGAGCAATGTGATGCCCCGATAATTGGAGCACACCCTCCTGTCCCCCTTTTTGAATATGGGAACCACCACCCCAGTCTGCAACTCCACAGGTACTGTCCCTGACCTCCACGTGACACTGAAGAGGCGTGTCAACCAAGACAGCCCAACAATGTCCAGAGCCTTCGGCATCTCAAGGCAAATCTCATCCACACCTGGTGCCTTGCCACCGAGGAGCTTTTTAACTACCTCAGAGACCTCTGCAAGGGATATGGTTAAGGCTTCCCCTGAGTCTTCAGACTCTACCTCCTCCGCTGAGGATGTGTTAGTCAGGTTCAGGAGCACCTCAAAGTGTTCTTTCCACCGCTCGACAACATCCCCAGTCTGGGGCAACAGTTCCCCTCCCTGGCTGAACACAGCCTGAGACAAGTCCTGCCTCCCCTTCCTGAGTCGCCAAATGGTTTGCCAGAACTTCCTTGAGGCCAACCGAAAGTCCTCCATAACCTCGCTGAACTCCTCCTGCACCCGAGTTTTTGCTTCCACAACCACCGAAGCAGCAGCCCTTCTGGCCTCCCGGTACCTGTCTGCTTATATCTCTTAGTAACAACAAATAATCTGGTTCAGACAAACGTCTTTCTCTTAAGTATTTGACTACACTAGATCATAAAACACGAGAAAAACAAATTGATGGATTAAACCGTGGAGGATTCCCATTTTACAGCCGCTCTGTTCTTTTCTTCTTTTTTTTTTTAGCTTTCCCCCCATTGTATCCAGCCAATTACACCACTCTCCCGAGCCATCCCTGTCGCTGCGCCACCCCTCTGCCGATCCGGGGAGGGCTGCAGACTACCATATGCCTCCTCCAATACTGTACATGTGGAGTTGCCAGCTACTTCTTTTCACCTGACAGTGAGGAGTTTCGCCAAGGGGACGTAGCGCATTGTTTCTTAAGAAGCCAATGGGTGCTAACATGACAGATGACTACTTCCGCTTACCGGTTTTCTGTTTCTGTTGAGTGCCTCCGCCGACCATGCCACCATGACGGCAAAATCCACAGCTAGCCAAAGGCAACGTTACATTGGTCGAACGTCTCTAGACACAATTGGCCGTGTCTGCGGGTGGGAATTCGGATGTGGGTATGTGTCCTGGTCGCTACACTAGCGCCTCCTCTGGTCAGTCAGGGCGCCCCCCGGATCGGCAGAGAGGGGGTGGAGCAGCAAGCGAGACGGCTCTAAAAGAGCAGGGTAATTGGCCAGATACAATTGGGGTGAAAATAGGGGAAAAATTGAAAGAAAAAAAAAAGAAAAGAAAAAATAAAGTGTCAGTCAATACAATACAATGTTTATTCTCCTAGTGTGTAACTTGGCTTTACTTTTGTGTTTGTCAGACTACTCAGTGGACTACCCCTCGACTGTCTCAGACCAGACCAGCATCTCAAGTTCCAAGTTCTGCAACCCCCCCCCCCCCCGACCCACAGTTGCGCTCAGTCCATACACAGTGGGAGGACCCTGCACGACAAGATCACGATTACTGCCAGAGAGCCAGCAGAAAAACTGTGCAGGATAAGATGACTCAGTGTGATGAGATTGGCTACTTTATGCTTCAAAGTGATGCAGATGCTTTGCTCTATACTGGTATAGCCCTAGAAACAGCTAACATTCTTGTGTCAACACCAGAAGGATATGCTAGTAATTCATTTACAATGTCTGTGCGAGATCAAGTTCTCATGACACTTATGAAACTAAAGACAAACCATGTAATAGGTGATCTGAGCAGACAGTTTCATGTATCACAGAGCATGGCTAGCAAGATAATCTCATATTGGATTGACAAACTGGAGGAAGTTTTGCGACCTCTAATTCCATGGCTTCCAAGAGACTAGTCGGGCAACCATGTCTGCACTATTTAAGAGGAACTTTCCTAATACAACATGTATTGTAGACTGCAGTGAGAGCCTTTTACAAAAACCCAAAAACCTTGATTCAAGAGGGGAATCATACAGCCACTATTATTCACATAACACTGTGAAATACCTAGTAGGTATTGCCCCATGTGGACTAATCATGTTCATTTCTGCAGCATATGGAGGGCGATGCAGTGACGAATTCATCACCACGGACTCAGGAATATTGAAATACTTAATGCCTGGAGATGAGGTCATGGCACGTAGAGGCTTTACCATAAAAGACTTGCTGTTTGAGAGGAAGGTGAACTTGGTAATGCCTTCTTTTACAAAAAAAAAACGTAGACAGCTCAATGAGGAACAGGTGACAAGCACTAGATGAACTGCACATGTGAGAATTCATGTTGAAAGAGCAATCCGGCGTTTGAAAGTTTACAAAATACTGTCACAGGTTGTCCCTATTACCATGGCTCCTAAAATAGACAAGATTCTAACAGTATGTGCTGCTCTTGTCAATTTAAGGGAGGATCTAATTTGTGATTCAAACTAATTTAGCACGTGATCAACATGAGGTGACCATATTTACAGGACCATCAAATGAAATGGTGCCATAATGGCTTAAAATTTGATCGGTACAAAACATGTAGAAAGAGAGGAATCGATATTATGTGAACATTTGTTGTGTTGTACAGAATGTGACTACTTGTACATTTCATTTCCATAATATAAACTATATACATTTAGTGCCATCAGTAACAATGACATCTTATCACCTGTAACGTTGAGCTGCCCTACTTTAATGTTTACACTGAGTTTGTTTAAACTGTAACATCTTGTCTTGTTTGGAACATTACCCTTAAAAGATGGTGAAAAATATGTAACCACTTGCATCATTTGCTGTCATCAACTTTTTAAATATGACATGCAGATATGTGAATGTTTTTACTTTTTATATGCAGTAAAATATACTGTTGGAGTCATGTTGCATATCTTTTCATTCTTACAACTGTTCCAGCATCCAATCAGAGATGTCATTCTGATCCTCTTAATGTATTAAGCGACTTTGAGTATTAGAAAAGCGCTATATAAGTTTAATGTATTATTATTATTTATCATGGCACATATTTAAGGTCATGCTAAATATGCAGATGTGCACTAAACCTTGTCCATTATCTCAAAATATCTTTCATTTAGCTTAAATCGTCCTGCAGCATATTCATCTACAAGCTGAGGTAGCATACATGAGAAGTAAAAACCTCTCAAGCGCTTTACTAGCTCCCTGACAAACACCTCATCATACTGCACTGTGAAGGAAACATGCTCACTGGGTGTCCAGATCAGAAGTGTGGCAGACTTGAGACCTGTGCAAAACACTGGAAGCTGTACTTGCATGTAATATCCAATACGGCCAGTTTTCTGCACCTGCAGCTCTCCAGCTACTACTTTGACGGCACTGCGTTTCTGAGTAAGCTGGTCAGTGAATGAGGGCTGGGTTGGCACAGGAAATTGTATTTCCAGAAGCACACACACACACACACACACACACGAGTCAATGACCCCGTCAGGACTGGCAGAGAGCCATGGCTCTTGCACACTTACAATCAGAATCAGAACATTCATCCCCGAGGGGAAATTGGGTTCTATTACCGACACTCACACTCTAATAACTAAAAACTAACAAGATAAGAAAATAGAAACAAGAAAAACAGAAACATGGAAATAAAAGATAAAATAAACAGTACCCTTCATGCCCTGTTCTTTCAGCTGATGGCAAGCTCTAACTTCATTTTCTTTACCATAGTTAGTTGCATAATTGCCACGAAAGGAGGGGTATGTATATGTGCTCACACAGAAATTTGTCACTTCTTGTGGCTGCATGTACAGGAACCTTTTTGGCAGTGCTTGCTGTAAGTTTGATTTTCCTACAACTGTGCCACAGATCAGACACACTCTGGTCTCTCATTTCTAATTCTAGTTGAGCTGCTTGTGCATCACTAACTTTGTATGCCTGCCTGGTAGAATGCAGGATGTCTTGCATGAGTCACAGCTAAGATCATAGCTGTGAGTCTGGTGTGGCTGAAAAATCTCGTTATCAACTGCACTGTTTTGTTCTGCTGATGATGAGGCATTGTAACACTTTTCAAGTAAAGTGTTCTTCAGGACAAAAAGTGGTTGGACAGGGACTTTGTCCACACTGTCTCTGAAGTCTTCGTGTGACAGATGATGCGGGGTATTTGGGAGTGCTTGAGTCACTACAGCCCTACAGTTTACGTTGTATTGTTGTTCTGCCTTGTGGTACCTGAAGTTAGTCTGACTCAGACGTTTAGGCTCAAGGTTCTTCGACGTCCCTGCATTCCACCTGTGCCGTTCGTTTGTACATGCAAGTCCCGTCTTTCCACTGACCACTGCATTCTGCACCTAAGATAATGACATCAATAGTATCTTCAGAATTTCGCCACATACATTGACATTACTATTAGGCATGAACATAAGTATATTAGATTACATTCCACTTTATTGTCATTGCACATAATACAAGTACTGAGACAACGAAATGCAGTTTAGCATCTAACCAGACGTGCAAAAGAAGCAGTAAAGTGCCGGGTAATGTACATACTGTATGTATGATATATTTTAGAATAAACAGTAGAAATAGGTATGAATGTGCTAAGATATATACAGTCAGTGGTGGAGAGTAACCAAGTATATTTACTCAAGTACTGTATTTGAATACAATTTTATTTTCTTATGATGTCATATACACTTACATTTGAGTCAGAGGGACCAAACCACGACTTTTACTGCAATATATTAACTACATCAAGCTCATAATACTTATGAACTTTGACTGTAGTAGATTTTTCATGCAGGACTTTTACTTGTAATGGGAGTATTTTTACATTGCTGTATTGGTACTTTTACTGCCGTAAAGGATCTGAATACTTCTTCCACCACTGGTTTACAGTATCATAACAGATATATAACAGAATGGACAGTGTGATCAGAGTGATTTGAATTCAATAATAGTCAAGTAGGTTTTTATTTGTCCCCAAAGGGGCAACTGTTGTGTAGCAGCGGCAACATTCAAACACACAAACACTCCACAGAGCACAAGGCAAATAAATACAAATGAATACAACATGTAGTGAGGCAAGCAAAGCCAACAAAAATCAATGCAAGAGTAAACAGTGTTAACAGTGTTTATCAAGGTGGAGCTGGTGTTACCTCTTACTATTGGAGTTTAGCGGTGAAATGGCTGAGGGAACGAAGGGTTTTTGTATCTATTGGTTTTGACTACTGGGTATTTGAAGCGGGAACCAGAAGGCAAGGTCTGAAACTAGGTGCAGGGGGTGGGTGCTGTCAGACAGGGTGGAGTCAGCTTTCCTTAACATCCGCTTGTTATATAAATCAGACAGACTTTTCTGTTGGGTACCTGTGATGCTACTGCAGACCTTGATCACCTTTGTTAGTGCATTTTTCTGTTTTAAGGTTAAGAGAGGCATACCGACCGATAAAAGAAAAAGTAATAACTGACTCAATGAAAGATCTGTAGAACAAAGTCAACAGGGACCTGTTGACACTGAACTTAGCCATTTCCTCAGACAACAACGCGCTGCTGGCTTTTTTTGTAAAGCAAATTTGTATTACAATCAAAGTTCAGCTTATTATTAATCATAGTGCCCAAGTACTTGTATGACTCAACAATTTCAACCTCATGACCATTAATCATAGTGTTGAGCGGGTTGGAGGGATTATGTCTAAAGTCAATACACGTCTTTGGTTTTAGTCACATTTAATTCCAAAAAGGCTCCCTGACACCATTTGGAGAAATAGTCTATGACAGGACCACGGGACATTTCATTCTCCTTCAGCAGGCTCACTGTCACCATGTCATCTGTAAATTTCACAATGTGATGATTTTTGAAATCACTGTGTCAGTCATTAGTGGACAGGACATATAGGAGGAGAGAGAGGAGATATTTGGGTTTATGAATACCTTCCATGTTAATTTTCAATAATGACACGTCTTCCATTTAGTTTAGTTCCTTTACTTTTTGCTCTCAACAGCAGGTCACACCAGCATGGCCCCCGCCACCGTCCACAACAATACATGTCATCACAGTGCGTGTGCCACATTACACAGAGAGGGCTACCGTAAAGAGTGGTATAGAGGCACCAACAAAAGTTAACTTAACAATCTCCCCTCATTTTAAGAAAAATACCTGCAAAAGGGTTAACACTCAATGTCCATGTGTGCTTTGCCACAAAACATTCTGTAAGAAAAACATAACAGTCCAGTCCTTAACAGTCTTTATATATCTACTAGAAGAACCCCGCTACAATGTAGCGGTTTGATTATCCACCCGTCTAAATCTCCCTCCTCTTCATCCTACCAGCTAACCGCCTTCCCCCTGCTCCTAACCCCCCCCACTCCAACTCCCTCCCCCCAAATGCTCAGAATCATCTGAAATGCCGAGAAAAGTGGTTTTTATTCATTTTTAGAAAATGCATATTTTGCATAATTATGCATAATTATTATAATTATATTTTAATTTTCTGCTATTTTTCTGGTCCTCTCTGGAACAATACCTACCACCTCCCAAAAAAATTAGGATCATAAGTGCATTTTTGCAAAAATGCATATATTTTGCATAATGCCAAAACATTTCTAAGTCCCAGAAATTTTTTTTATATAGGTGAAAAAATCAAAGATGCTCAGAATCATCTGAAATGCCGAGAAAAGTTGTTTTTAGCCATTTTTAGAAAAATGCATATTTTGCATATTTATGCATAATTTTAATTTTCTGGGATTTTCCCCTTACTCTCTGAGACAATACCTACCACCTCCAAAAAGAATTAGGATCATAAGTGCTTTAGTTTTCGGTCCCGCTATCTACACTAACACCACACACACACACACACATTCCGAAAATATATGAGTAGATATATGTATTTTTTGACAGTTACTCCTCAAGTTTCCACTGTCCATCCTTCAGTGCTTTCAGAAGCAACAGAGAAGAGACTCCTTTTTTGGTTAGACAGCCTGCCAGCTGTTCCTTTGTGGCTGACCACATGATCCGTTGAATCCTTTTGTTCTGAATAAGTTCTTTGATGCCACTTATTTCTAGTCTCGGTCTTTTCTCCGTCACTGATTTGGTTGGACTTGATGGCATCCATAAGGGAGTAGTTGTCTGTGACACATACCACAGGCAAGATGCCCTGTGTGACCTTTCCTGTGCTGAGTTCCGAGCAGAGGAATGACAGAAATATGGCATTGTCAATACCATCAGCAAGAGCAAGTGTTTCTCCTGCCAGAGTGCGCTGAACTACTCTCCTGATCCTTTTGGATTGCCAACAGACAGGTGAGAATGTCCCTCCCTTGCCCATCAGCATGATGAGATGTCCACCTTGTGTTCCACCGTCAGGAAGGTTACCCCCAGAAGCATCACTGAAAACAACAAGCTTCAAAGAGTTATCATTTCCTAAGTTCTGACATTTTAGGATAACATTTTCTGGTTTGAGTTTCCTTACTACTTTGCTTCATGCATGGTTTGCACAGTAGCATGTTTTAGGGTAGATGCAAGGATGCACGTATCATACATGATATCCGGCCTGCTCTTTCTCAAGTGAAGGAGTTCAAGTATCTCGAGGTCTTGTTCAGGAGTGAGGGTAGGATGGAGCGGGAGATTGACAGGTGGATTGGTGCGGCATCAGCCATAATGCAGACGTTGTACTGGACCGTTTTGGTGAAGAAGGAGCTGAGCCAGAAGGCAACGCTCTCAATTTACCAGTCAATCTTCGTTCCAATCCTCACCTATGGTCATGAGCTTTGGGTAGTGACCGAAGGGGTGAGATCACGGATACAAGCGACTGAAATGAGTTTCCTCCGTAGGGTGTCTGGGCTCAGCCTTAGCGATAGGGTGAGGAGCTCGGACATCTGGAGGGAGCTTGGAGTAGAGCCGCTGCTCCTTCGCATCGAAAGGAGCCAGTTGAGATGGTTCGGGCATCTGATTAGGATGCCTCCTGGGCGCCTTCCTTTGGAGGTTTACCGGGCACGGCCAACTGGAAGGAGACCCCGGGGTAGACCCAGAACTCGCTAGAGGGACTACATGTCCAATCTGGCCTGGGAATGCCTTGGGATCCCCCAGGAGGAGCTGGAGGGCGTTGCTGTGGAGAGGGATGCCTGGAGTGCCCTACTTAGCTTGCTGCCACCGTGACCCGACCCCGGAGAAGCGGCTGAAGATGAGATGAGATGAATACCTTCCACCGAATAGCTGCTGCATGGCTACATGACTTCCCTTACCCGGCAATGCACGAACAGCCGACTGTCTCCACGACTACACCTTCCTTCAGCATGACCCACGCGGCACGTTTAGCTTGACTGACGCTTTGGCTGGGCTCTACTGCTGCCTTCAGCAATACAAAGTTGCTGTGTTTTTTTTTTGTTTTTTTTAACAGGACTTTACCTATTTGTTACTGTGCAGGTAATTATATGCCTCCGTGCTTTTGTAATTGCGTAATTCTTCGCCATCAACACCTTCAGAAAACACAAGGTAATTAACAATATGGATGTAGCCAACATCGGGCCACTGTCTCGCGTCATCTACCCCCCCCCTGTGAGAAGTGACGGGTGAGGCACCGTTACAGTAGTGTCCTCACGACTTTTTAAAACACCTTTAGTGTGTATCCACCTCTATTTTTTTGTCCATTTGTACCTCATCCATGGCTACACCTCTGTTTTTTTGTCCATTTGTACCTCATCCATGGCTAAACCCTGGCTTTAACAGCGTACCTGGTAGCTGCGCAAATGTCAAGCGTTCAACCGGAAGAGCAAAACCGGCTTCCGCTATGAATCATGGGTAAACGCGAAATCCGGAAAAGGTAGATTCCTCCCACAATTGTACGTGATTTTTTTTTAAAAAAGGAATAAATAAAATGTTCCCAAAAAAAGTTCCCCCTCCCCCTCCCCCCGGAACAGGCGCCCCACCCGACCAGAGGAGGCGCTAGTGCAGCGACCAGGACACGCCCACATCCGGCTTCGGGCTCTTGTTCTTTTTAAATATAGGGTATAACCTGTGCCATCGTCCCCTCCAGCTTAAAACCAAATGATGACTAGAGGAAACACTGAGCCTTTCAAACGATTAACCTTCACGTGTCAAAACCAGATGTGAGGCTTTTGTGTTTGCAGCATCTTAATACGTGATTTGTACACAGTGTTCGTATTTCCCCATGAATGACTATCAGGGGGTCCCCGACCCTTTTTGTGCCCCGCGGTTTGATATTGACAATATTCTGGCGGACCGGGGGAGGGGCGGGGGTGTCTTAATAACGACCGGGATACAGATTAGTCTTATAAATCAACAGTATCATAACATTTAAAGCAACGTTTGGGTATTAAACACGCAGCGCATATTTTCCTCGCATTAACATAACATACACATAACAGCATTGCAACTCACCAGCTTCATCTCCCTGAACGTGGCAGCTGAAAGGAACCTGCGCCATCTTGGTAGCTGCAGCTTCGCCAGCAGCTCACGGCAGCACGCGTCCTTGGCGGCAGCAGAGTCACTTCTTAGCCTAAGTAGCCTTAGCAACACGACTAGCCACTAAGTAGCCTTAGCAACACGGCTAGCCACTAAGTAGCCTTAGCAACACGACTAGCCACCAAGTAGCCTTAGCAACACGACTAGCCACCAAGTAGCCTTAGCAACACGACTAGCCACTAAGTAGCATTAGCAACACGACTAGCCACTAAGTAGCCTTAGCAATACGACTAGCCACCAAGTAGCCTTAGAAACACGACTAGCCACCAAGTAGCCTTAGCAACACGAGTAGCCACTAAGTAGCCTAAGCAACACGACTAGCCACTAACTAGCCTTAGCAACACGACTAGCCACTAACTAGCCTTAGCAACACGACTAGCCACTAAGTAGCCTTAGCAACACGACTAGCCACTAAGTAGCCTTAGCAACACGACTAGCCACTAAGTAGCCTTAGCAACACGACTAGCCACTAAGTAGCCTTAGCAACACGACTAGCCACCAAGCACGACGCCCTCAGAGCAGCAGCATGTGTAGAGGTGGTGGCTCTTATCACGCGCTTCTGTCCCGCTTGCTCGAGGGGTTTTCGCTCGGAGACTCCACTCCGCCCTGTGATGGTCTGGCGGCCTGTCCACCGTCTCCCCGCCTGTCCAGGGTGCCTCCCCCACCTGCCGCCCGGTGGCTGCTGGGATAGGCTCCAGCATCCCCGCGACCCTGAGAGCAGGATGAGCGGCTTGGATACTGGATGGAACTCCACGGGTTTGCGTTTAAGTGCGGGGTGCTTGGACTCCGCAGCTTCGAGGCTTTATGGCCTCATTAGACGGCTCGTCTCCACATGTCACTCACAGGACGCTCGGAGCACGCGAGTACCGGTCTAAATAAAGCCGTATTTTAAGGTACGACTCATCGCACTTCCTATCGAAGGAAGGTTTTTTTTGCCGTCTCGGCCTCTGCTGTCTCTGCGTTATCATCGTCATTAGACCTTTTATCGCCCCTACCTCTTCCGAAGAAACTCTCAAGCGACGTTTGTTTTGGTTTTCCGGTACTCATGGTAGCTAGCTAGCTAGCTGCTAGCAGCGAGCTGCTGTCTCTGACTTATGAGTGAGTTACGTTGGTCTTCTTCATCTTCTTCTTCTTCTTCTACTTCTTCTTCTTCTCGAGTTAGCGTTGGTCTGCCGAATGCCACGTGAACGAGTGACGAAATTACGTCATTGTACACGCGTCAAGTATCCGTTTCAAATTAATACTTGCTTTTTTTTTTTTACCGGTACTCATGGTAGCTAGCTAGCTGCTAGCAGCAAGCTGCTGTCTCTGACTTATGAAGTGAGTTACGTTGGTCTTCTTCTTCTTTATTTTCTACTTGTTCTTCTCGAGTTAGCATTGGTCTGCCGAATGCCACGTGAACGAGTGACGAAATTACGTCATTGTACACACGTCAAGTATCCGTTTCAAATTAACACTTGTTTTGTTTTTTTTTTACCGGTACTCATGGTAGCTAGCTAGCTGCTAGCAGCGAGCTGCCGTCTCTGACTTATGAAGTTAGTTATGTTGGTCTTCTTCTTTATTTTCTACTTGTTCTTCTTCTCGAGTTAGCATTGGTCTGCCGAATGCCACGTGAACGAGTGACGAAATTACGTCATTGTACACGCGTCAAGTATCCGTTTCAAATTAAAAGCCGTCTGAGTATTGTAACCGGTTATTTTCTTGCCCTGTGCGGGACTCGATACGGGGTGTACTGCACCACAAGGCGACATCACTAACCGCTCGGCTAAAGGGTCAGACCCGTTTGCTAGGGGCTAACGTGTCTTATTAGTAGTTTACAGTAAGTCATATTTGTAATATTTGCTAGTAACAATTGATTTGCTAATGTCCCTTACGGCTTTCCGTAGCGCCACAACAAAGTCACGTGATGTACGTAACAACGTCAGTCGGAATCCGGTCGGTGAATAAACACCCAGCACGAGAGAAGTCGTCCTTGCTTTATTAATGTTAGAAGTTAACATAGCCAGAGGGCACAGATCATTACATGGTGTCAGAGTAGCGGAGTTTAAATACCCAATATGGATTCGTACGGCGTTCCAGCTCCACGGATGGACTGGGAATCGGCGAACTTACCTGAAGCATGGAGACGATTTCGACAAACAACGGAGCTAATGTTCAAGGGCCCCCTGCGCGGGAAGAACGAAGAGGAGAAATGCAGCTACCTCCTGCTCTGGATAGGGGAAAAAGGGCGCGATGTGCACAACACTTGGACACTCAGCGGGGAACAAGCCAAGAAGCTAGAAACGTCCTACGATAAGTACACTGAGTACATCACCCCCAAAGCAAACCCGATTTATGCCCGATATAAATTTCATGAAAAGATGCAGGGAGAGAGTGAATCCTTCGAACAATTTGTAACTGAGCTAAAGCTCCTAGTCAAAGACTGTGGCTACCCAAATGCCGACGAGATGGTCAGGGACCGCATCGTGTTTGCCACCAACTCACCCAGAGTGAGAGAAAAGCTACTTAGCCAGGGAGCTGAGCTAACGCTAGAAAAAGCCATAGATGTAGCCTGCTCACACGAGCTAGCAAAGCAACAGCTAAAGTTTATGGGCCAGGGCAGCACGCATGAAACGGTGCACGCAATAGGCAGAAAGACTTACAAACCGAACGCACCCAAAGCAGCTAACGCTAACTTCAGACAAAGGGAAGGTAACGTTAGCACCGCCGCTAGGGCGTGTAGCTATTGTGGAGGGCTACACAGCGCTAAAGCCACTTGCCCAGCTAAGGGTAAACAATGCGTTAAATGCAAGAAGCTCAATCATTTTGCTAAAGTATGCAAGTCTAGCTCCCAGGGACAGACAAAGTACTACCGCGGCACAGTACATGCCGTCGGCGAGAACCCAGAAGAGTACACCACTGACAGAGAGCAGGAAGAACTGTACTTCGACAACATTACAGTGGAGAGCACCGCTGTGGGAGAACAGACAGAGCTGTACATAGACTGCATCTCAATAGAGAACAACGGAAAAAGCAATGAGCAGGCTTACGTAGAGGTTGGAATTGGCACACCTCCACAGAAGCTAAAGTTTAAACTAGACGCTGGGGCACAGGCCAATGCTATTCCCACCAACCTGTTCCAGGCGCTGTTCAAAAATGTGACACTGAAACCAGCAATACACAGACTCACTGAATATGGAGGAGGCGCGCTGAGCGTGAAAGGCACATGCAAACTCAAATGTAAGTACAGAGACAATGCAATGACGCTGGACTTTTACGTCATTGACACAAACGCCCCACCAGTCATGGCAATGAAAACATGCCGTGACCTAAACTTGGTAAAAATAGTGATGGCTGTGAGCGAGGAAAACAATGTCACATCACAGAGCATAATGGATGAGTATGCAGATGTTTTCCAGGGAATAGGAGAGTTCCCAGGCGAGTGCACCTTCCGCGTCACACCAGATGCAACGCCGGTCGTCTGCCCGCCACGCAGAATCCCCATCGCCCTACGCAGCAAACTGAGGGACGAGCTTGACAGCATGGAGAAAGGCGGCATAATCTGTAAGGTAACAGAACCCACAGAATGGGTGAACGCACTCGTCATTGTTGAGAAGCCAAAGACAGGCAAACTTAGAGTGTGTTTAGACCCCAGAGCTCTTAACAAAGTGATACAATGACCTCATTACCCCCTCCCCACGCTGGAGGACGCCACCACAAAGCTCACTGGGGCTGAGTACTTTAGCGTGTTAGACGCGCGGTCAGGCTATTGGGCCATCAAACTGAGCACTGAATCCTCAATGTTGACGACATTTAACACAGTGTTTGGCAGGTATCGTTTCCTCAGACTGCCATTCGGAATCGTGTCCGCTCAAGACGAGTTCCAGAGACGCGTGGATGAAACATATGAAGGATTGGACGGTGTGACGGCCATAGTGGACGACATACTAGTGTTCGGCAAGACTAAAGAGGAACATGACCAGTGTCTCAGAGCGATGCTGAAGCGCACAAGGGAGCGCGGGGTGAGGCTCAACCCCGACAAGTGTCACATATGCGTGTCCGAGGTAAGCTACTTCGGCCACACGCTCTCACACGAAGGCATCAAACCAGACCCACACAAGGTGAAGGCGGTCAAGGACTTGCAACCCCCACAGAACAAAGCAGAGCTGGAGACAGTCCTCGGCAAGATCAACTACCTCGCCAGATTCGCTCCACACCTCTCACAGATAAACTCACCCCTCAGACAGCTTCTGAAACAGGACAGTGAGTTTGTGTGGGATGCAGTCCACGACAAGGCGTTCCAAGAGATGAAGAATCTCATTACACAGCACCCAGGTCCAGTACTCTCATATTTTGACCTGCAGAAAGAGCTGCGACTCCAAGTGGATGCATCCCAAAGTGGCCTTGGGGTTGTCATGCTCCAAGATGGCAAACCAATTGCCTATGCGTCCAAGTCACTCAACAGCACTGAAGAAAACTACGCACAGATAGAGAAGGAGCTCTACGCTGTGGTCTTCGGCTGCAAGAGGTTCCACGAATACATGTACGGACGAAAAGTGATTGTGGAGTCAGACCACAAGCCTCTGGAGGCAATACTAAAAAAGCCACTGGCAGCAGCACCACCCCGGCTGACACGGATGATCCTGGCGCTCCAAAAATACGACATCCAAATCATCCACCGCCCCGGTAAGGACATACCGGTGGCCGACACACTGTCACGCAAGTCAATAGAACACCACGACAGTGACCTACAGGAAGGGATGGAGGCCCAAGTGCACACAGTCCTCAGCAACATCCCTGTGAGCGACACAAGACTCACAGAAATCAAGCAGGAAACAGCGCAAGATCCACAGCTCACCGCACTCAGACGAGCCACACTCACTGGCTGGCCAGACACAAAGAAAAAGTGCCCGCCCAGCATCCAGGAATACTGGAACCACAGAGCAGAAATCTCAGAAATGGACGGTATCCTGTTCAAAGGTGAGAGAATCATTGTCCCCCAAAAGCTTTGCAAGGACATGATACAGCGCATCCATGCCAGCCACCTTGGCGTGGAAAAAAGCAAATGCCGAGCAAGAGACTTACTGTTCTGGCCTGGCATGGGGAAACAGATCGAGGATGCGGTAGCAGACTGCAGCATATGCCAAGAACGGCGCAGCGCAAATGCAAAGGAACCAATGACGTCACACGCCATACCCGAACGGCCGTGGCAAGTGATAGGCACAGACCTATTCACATGGAACTCACAGGACTTCATAGTCACTGTGGACTACTACTCCAGATTCTTCGAGCTAGAGAGACTTTACAGCTGCACCTCATCTGCCGTCATCATGAAGCTGAAAGCAGCAATGGCTCGACACGGAATCCCCGAGACTATCATCAGCGACAACGGTCCGTGCTACAGCTCTGGTGAGTTCCGCAACTTCTCACAGACATGGGGTTTCTCACACACCACCACAAGCCCCCACTACCCACAGAGCAACGGCCTCTCCGAGAAGACTGTCCAGACGGCCAAACGCATTCTGGACAAAGCCAAAGCTGAGAACAAAGACCCCTACATGAGCTTAATGGAGTATCGCAACACACCGGTGGACAACCTGAAATCACCGGCACAGCTACTGATGAGTCGGAGGCTGCGGTCCATTCTCCCATCAACAGCAAAACACCTGCAGCCACAGATCGCCAGTCAGGAGGATGTTCACAAAAGGAGAGAGGTATGTCAACAGCGCCAGCAGGCATACTACAACCGAACAGCCAAACCTCTGCCCCACCTGCCCGCAGGCACACCAATCCGCTTCCGGCAGGAGGATGGATCCTGGAGACCTGCAACTGTGGAAAGACCAGCGAACACAGACAGGAGCTACCACATCCAAACCAAAGAAGGTCAGATCTACCAACGCAACCGTCAACACCTGCGACAAAGCAGAGTGAACACTCACACTACACACACACACACACTTCACAGCAGACTGTTACCAGCGCTAACAACAACACACAAGCCCATCAGCAAGAGCATGCTGAACCTCCAGACACGAACAATCAGCGACAACCAGACACACAGCCTGGTTACACCACGAGGTCAGGTCGCATGATCAAACCAAGACAAATCCTTGACTTATGAATGTTAAAAAGAGAGAATTTTACACCAACCTGTACTATACCTGCTATGTTTTGAAAAGAAATATTTACAGCGTTCACTTACCTTGTGTACCTACCTGCTGTTTGCAGTTACCAGTAATGAAATGAAAAAAAAGATGAAATGTTATTATGGCGTCACATTTAGACAGTGAAGGAAATGTTTTACACTACTTTGTTGCAGTCCAGTTATATAAGAGTTCCACTTTCATATTCTTTCTTATTAAGATTGTATTCGCTTATAAACGTGCTCAACGTGGTCTGTATCTCTGCAGAGAAAGCAGCACTTTTCAGAAAAAGGGAGATGTAATGTTTGCTAGTAACATTTGATTTGCTAATGTCCCTTACGGCTTTCCGTAGCGTCACAACAAAGTCACGTGATGTACGTAACAACGTCAGTCGGAATCCGGTCGGTGAATAAACACCCAGCACGAGAGAAGTCGTCCTTGCTTTATTAATGTTATAAGTTAACATAGCCAGAGGGCACAGATCATTACAATATTGTTTCCTTGCGGCCCGGTGCCAGTCCGCGGCCCGGTGGTTGGGGACCCCTGTTCTAAATGAACCTGTGACAGCATGAATGGTTATTATTAGACATTGAGTGTTAGAAAGGCGCTATATAAGTTTAATTTATTATAATTTTACTGTTATTATTTACTGGGGGAGAAAGTGATCATCGTGAAGATCATCCTGAGGAACAAATATGTCCAGAAAACTGTTACAGACAGCAACGTTTTTCGTTTCGTGACACTGGGAACTTAAACACCTGCCTGCCGGTGTCCTGATGGACATTTATGTTCACGATGCTCCGCTCTCTGAGAGACAGATGAGTCTCATGGAAAATGTGGTTTCTTATCAGATATCAGTGCTCTTTACACCCATGTACGCTTGACCGTATTTACTGTTCAGCTAACATATTTACACTTGGAGAAGCATTTATGTCTTTATACATAATCGGTGCATATGTCAGAAGGAAATGTGGTTTTCTTTGACCTAAAAGCCTCACTTAGTTATGACATGCAAATAGTAACAGTATATTGACAACATCCTGTACATGTGATATACGCATACCGTATGTTTTGCAAATGTGTTTAACGTCAAAAGTGTTGGAACACATCTTGGGATTTGGACCAAATTTAGAAGGCGAGTACTTTATTGTCAGATTTACTACACAATAGATTAGAATAGAATAGAATAATCTTTATTAGTCATTTTGCACATACATACAAATCAAATTTACTTTAACCCATCCGAGCTGTGCAGCTCGGAGCAGTGGGCAGCTGCAGCGCCCCGGGACCAACTCCAGCTCTTCTTTCCATTGCCTTGCTCAGGGGCACAGGCAGGAGTATTAACCCTAACATGCATGTCTTTTTGATGGGAGGGGGGGAGGAAACCGGAGCACCCAGAGGAAGCCCACGCAGACACGGGGAGAAAATGCAAACTCCACACAGAAAAGAACTGGGATGGCTTGAGGTTTGAACCCAGGACCTTCTTGCAGTGAGGCAACAGCGCTAACCACTGGGCCAATGCACCCCCCCCCCCCATGGCCAATATCGCCCACCTATCTACACCCACACAGTTCCTTCCGCAAATGCATTTCTTCAGAGGGGCCAGACCGCAGCTGTCGACCGCAGTGCAGCGGCCCTGGAGCCGTTTTTGAGGTCCAGTGCCTTGCTCGGGGGCACTTTTGCAGAGATGGTGGAGACCGTAGATACAATACCGGCCACACTCCAGCTGAAATACGCCCTGCCCTGCTATCGGTGCCAGGGATCGAACCAGCAATCTGTCGGTCACTGGTCGGCCTCATTACCTCTTGGCCATCCTCGGCAATCCTTCTAAAAGATTAATCAGCGGTGAATATCTAATATGCTAAAGTGCACCTCGATACACTCGATCGATACTTTTGTCCATTGCACCTGAGAATACAGTGAAAAGCGGGTTAGCGGCGCTTTAGTTATGGCGGCTCCAGTTGTGAGCAAAGCTCTACTGTTGTTCTCGCCATGTTTGACCTATCGCCCCATACGGGACGAGGATGTCTGCTGTTTTAAACGAAGACAGGCCTCTGGAAATCCCTCAGAGCCCTATCAGTGGATGACCGGCACGGGGAACCACCAGCCATTCCCATTTGTTACGAGGCATTTCTCAGCTGAGTCAACACTCGGTACAAAAGCGTCCACCGCTATCAGCCTCCTCACAGCATGTGGAAACAGAGCGCGCCCCCATCAGCTATTGTTCAAAATATAGCTCGTCTTTGTGGGACGTTGTGGGTTCGTGCGTCAAACTTTTACAGCCCTCCCACGTTAAGCCGCGTATTTCTTCATCATAAAAAAAACCCTGCCGCCGATGAAACGATTTGTTAACGGGCCTTGTTTTCAGAGACACTATTGAAACTGCCACATCAGGCAAACTGTTGACATTTTTGGACCAGATAAGAACCTATCACCATAATGGAAGTTATCATAGCTTTGACTATGACAAATGATGTGAATTTGATGGTGCTTTCCTTTTTTATTTTTTTTGTCCTTTCTAGTCTTTGACAACAAGCAGTTGTCAGTGCTTTATCCCGAAAACCTGTTAATCTTTAACAAGGACCGTTAGTGGCTGCAGATGCTTTTAAGCAAGGACTTCATTGCTGAAAACGGCCTGATAGGCTCGCCTAATGTTAACATGACCAGCTTCCATTACACTTAACGGGGGTAAACACCGACGAGATGCCTCGTATAGGGGAATGCTTTCCTTAATCTCGAGTCTAAACACAAGACGTTTTGCTCCGAGTTTGGCAGAGGAGACGCTAATATTTACATTCATACCTTGTAGCTTGAGCAGGGTGTGGTACCACGTGTGATGATGCCCCATAAGAATAAAGCGCCGCATGTCGTGCTTTATATAGTGTTGTGTTTTCGTATGGCGCCGGCACAACCGACTGGTTTCTCTCTCGGTGGGAATGGTGCTTGTCAAAAAAAAAAAAAAAAGTTCTCCTTCATGCATGCTGAGGATGAACTCCACCATTTCCCCCCAATTAAACGCTCTTCAAATTTTTTTTTTTATTATTGTTGAACAATTTGATTTGCGATGAAAAAGGATGCAGTCCGTCCTTGAGAACTGCTGTCATCTCTGCGCGAGAACTGTTTTTTTCTCCTTTTTTGTGTTTTGTTATGTGCTTTGTCAACTTTAATTTCATGGCTGATTGATATATATATATATATATATTTATATTTATTTATTTATTTATAGAGAGAGAGAGAGAGAGAGAGAGAGAGAGAGAGAGAGAGAGAGCGCGTTTTTTTTCTTCCAGAAACTGTCAGTGGTGTTGATAAAAGCGCTACACAAATGAGGAACAGAATATCAATGTAGAGGTAAGAAAAAGTTTTTTTTCCCCCTACATCTATATATAACCTTGTTAAAAGAAACTCAGCGGTAGGGGAACTGCTCAGCAGAAGCTAAATACAGGATGCATGGGGTGCAACTGTGTGTCAGGTTGTGGAGATGCAGGGAACTACGTACACAGTTCGCCCTGTTGAGGGAGGGCCTGTTAAGACAGTGAACAGGGTAGACATTAGGCCATGTGTAAATCCAACTCTCCCTGGCACTATGCCTAGAGAGAAGGCTACCAGACCAATCCGTGAGCCTATTCAGTCTGAAGGTTCAGAATGAGAGAGGTCAGATGGAGAACAAGATGATGGAATTGTGATCCAAGAGGTTTCTCTCAGGGTGAAGAATAACCCAGAAACCGATCCCCTACCTGTCCCTGACCCTCAGTCTGTCGAGTCAGTAATGCCTGATGTAGAGCCCAGTGTTACGGAGACTTGAGACTTTGGACCCTGAACTGGGACAGTCAGAAACTGTTGATTTAGAGCCCGTACCCAACCCTGTACCTGTAGTACAGGTTCCCATCCTTGCTCCTTGCAGGAGGGAGAGAATCAAGACTGGTGTGCATACAAACCCTGCATCATGAGCCAAAATCAGCTGTAGAGTCTCTGTCCCTAAGTTCAGCAGTTGTATCTCAGATCCTAGCAAATTTAGGTTCCGTGTTTTTAGAGAAGCTTTGAAAGAGGTGAAGAGTACTTACGCAGTCAATGAGGACTTGACTCACTGTATAATCCAGTGAGTCAAGTAACTTCTTTATGAGACAGTACAAGCCTGTTTCATGCCATAAGCAATCATCACATGTATGTATATGAATATCATTTTGACCGAAAGCGTTGGAAAGTTTCACGTTCAGTCCAGCTTGAGGAAATTTGACAACTCTGAAACAGTGCCTCAACTCTGCGAGCGCCTCATCAAAACGAGAGGAAATCTCTGGACAGATACTCAGCATTTCTGTGCATGGGCATGCTTGATTTATGTTGTGGGAGACGCCGCAAACAGGAACGGCTGATCTGCATTGCCCACAGAAGGATGGCTCAATAAACTCTCTTGCATGAGAAACGAGAGTGGGGGGGGGGGAAATACTTCCCAGCTTGCTGGAAGGGTTCAGATGGGAGGGATGTTAAATGGTGTCGGAGCCTCTCATTCACCTTAAAACACGGCGTGGTCCAGGCTGCAAACTGCTGATTGTGGTTTGGGTTGCTGGTGGTGTTTTTAATCAGCGGGAAGGTCGACTGATGGGGCGTTTACGTCTAATGTGAGCCGTGGATGACGTGACATAATGTTTTAGGTGGTCGAGCAATTAACTTTTTTTTTAAAGTTTCCTTTATTAATGCCCTTGGGGAGATTCAGTTGCTGCAAATTAACCCACCCTAGCTGTGATCTGTGTTGCGAGGAGGGGTGCCACCTTCCCGCTGCACCCAGGGACCAACTCCACTTCTTCTTTCCACTGCCTTGCTCAGGGGCACAGACAGGAGTATTAACCCTAGCATGCATGTTTCTTCTGATGGAGGGGGAAACCGGAGCACCCCGGAGAAAACCCAGGAGGACATGCAAACTCCACACAGATGACGACCTATGACCCCCCCCCCACCACACACACCCCAAGGTTGGACAACTCCGGGGTTCGAACCCAGGACCTTCTTGCTGTGAGGTGACAGCGCTAACCACTAGGACACCGTGCTGCCCAATCACGAAGATTATCGGATATCTTGTTTCTTTCGGTGGGCATGATGTATTCGTACACGGACAAGCTCAACACATGCATATTAACGAGCTAAAGACAAAAGCAGAGGAGTTTTCTCAGTCATTTAATTGACGCAAAATCCTTATTGACAATATAAAAAAAAATCAAAATAAATATCCCAATATAGAAACTAATAAATAGGGAAGAGCCGTGGTTTTTAAAAGGCAACAATGCTTGACAGAGGCAAATCACAGTCACCCAATACGCAGTCTCTCTTCATGGTGGACATTTTGTTCACCGCTTTGAACCGAAGGGACCTCTGGCAGAGGTCCTCCTCCGTGGTACCATCAAAGAAGAAGTCCTCGTTGAAGATGGGGTTGCGGCTCTCCCTGATGACGGTGCTGCGTTGTTTCTGGAGCTTTCCGGGGCCCAGGGAGAGGCTGACGCTGCAGTTGATGCTCTTGGGGTCGGCGGAAGGAGAATAAAGCCCCTCAGCACTGATCAGCCGTACCCGCAGCCTTTGGTTTTCGGCACAGTACTCTGTTGAGAGGCGCAGGCTGCCGTTCTTCCCGAGGGGGAACTTGCTCTCCTTTATCACTCGCTCCCTGTGAAGTGTCAGGTCCATGGGGAAGAACGTGGTGGGCGAAGCTGAGCCTTGACTGCTCGACAGACCCTCCACCAAGTCCTCCGACGACCTTCTCACGACGCTGGGGCTGTTGTCGGTCGAGCTGCCCTCGTCCGTGGACAGGGAGTTGTTCCTTGACACCGCGGCCTTCCCACAGTTTCTGGACAGTAGGCGCTCGTGGCTCAGTGCCTTGAAGAGGGAAGACTTGGCCGAGCACCTGGTCAGTAACGGCGAGTTGAAGGGCGAGGACTCGGCCGAGGACGTGTTATCGCTGTCCAGCGTGCCCTGCCTGCTCAGCATGCAGCTTCTCGGGGACAACCTGGAGGTTAAGACGTTCAGGCTAAATGAGGAAGGGGAGGTGGAGGGCGAGGGGGAGGGGGACACATTGGAGCAGGTGCTGGACCTGCTCCTGGGCAGGAGCAGGGGCAACGATCCAGGTTCAGAGTGGAAGAGCGACTCCTTTCTTCTGGTGTGGGGGCTCTCCAGAAGGGTGCAGAATCCATAGCAGGTCTGGGCTTTGGGCATGTGCGGAAGAGACAGGGCAGCCTGGCTCTGGGGGTCTGCATTGGTGGTCTCATCGTCACTGTAGCCGTTGTCGTAGGGGCCGTCGTCCACACTTTCCACCTGGATAATGTGCGGGCTGAAGGGTCTGTGTCGCGAGTCGGCTCTTTTGGAGAGTCCCCATTCGCAGGGAGACACCCTGATGATGGGAACAGCGGGGCTTTTCTTCAGGGGCGGTATCTTAGGAGGGATGCAGAACTCGGGGATCGAGTCGGGGGTGATGACATTAGGGCAGAGCGAGATCCCTCGGCGTCTGTCCTCTTTCTCTCCGAACATGATGTCACCAAATCTGAAGGAGTATCCCGTCGACGGGAGGGGCAGGCCGGTCCTCTCCACTGACACGCGCATTCTCTCCACTACCCACATGGGCTCTCGGCCAGAGGTTTGGGAAAATCTGTGAAAATGAAAACGTAAACTTGAAAGTTACTGGGCCCCCATGTGACAATTTGTAAGAAACAACAACAAAAAAAAATCATTAACGAAAAAACAAACAAGTGGGTGCAAGATGAACACCAAACTAAAACCTCTCAAAGCCTTCACAGTATTCTTACCCTGTTAGATATGAGAAAGTGGCAAATCCATGAGATCGTCTCCCCCCCCACCCCACACAGACACACACACACAGACACACACGAACACACAATGGTCAGACAGCCCAGGCAAAGCAGTCAGGGTCTTGTGAGAGGTTGTGTGTCTTGTTGAGCGAAGCAGACCGTTTAAATAAGGGGAGGATGGCAGGGGGGGGGGGACAGCGTGTTGAACACACACACACACACACACACACACACACACAGACACACACACACACACATCCATCTACTGAAACAGGAACCTCCCTCTTCCTGTTGCCACCTGTTCCCATGGAAATACCAAAACCACAATAGACGAGAATGCCCCTACAGGCTGATGTAAGGTCAAGCAAAAATAAACTCACTTAAAACGTGTTTAACTCAAAGGGACGCTATTAAATCATCATATTTGATTTTCCATGCATGCAAATGAGATGGCGTGTGTGACCTTGGTCCGCGATCATAAACAAGGTGAAATGATAAGATTGTGATTGGGGACACATTTGGAGTATTTCACGTCTTATTTGACCTTCAGTGGTGCAACTGTTGGCTTTGCCAAGTGAAATACAAACGCGGGTTACAACATCAGGTCGTTATTCTTGGAAACGCTGCCGGTTCCGCGTGTTTACTTGGCTCCCCCCTGTGACGTCAATCGCGGTCATCCAGTCAGGTAAGGCTTTGTGCGTAAAGCGTCGCAGGTGATGTTTGTAGAAGCCGTGCCGCTCCTTGGGCGCCGCAAAGAGCTGATGCTTTCTGGAGAGGACTTGCTGACTTTCCCGCTGCTTCACACAGGGATCCGTTTCAGGGTTGAGAAACTCGACTTAGTTTTTCTTGCTTATGGCTCAGGAACGGAGTTATCGGCACCGTTATATGCCACGAGAACGAGCTGCTGTGCCTGCGTTAATGTCTCGTCCTGATCCATGTGAGCTTCTCTCGCAGAGTTCGCACCCTCTCCACGACCAGTTTATATGAAGCACCGGCGCTGTTGACGTCCCGGTTTATTAGAAGGTAGAGACAATGCTGCCATCTTGTGGTGAGAGAAAAAAACGGTTTTACAAAGAGAAGCGGATTCGTTATTCGTGGCTGTGTTGCAGCAGCAGCCATAACTGAGCGGGTGCACATTAGCTGACCCCATAGCAGCACGTGCAATCCCAATAATGTCACCTTGAGTTTTTTTGCACAATTATTGTTCATTTTACATACCACCCATTGGACTCTTAAACCCCAATCCCCAAGGGAAAGAACCCTGTCCACGACCACACAGGTCAAAGGTCGTGCAGAGTATGTCGCTTGTTCTGCATATTGAAACACAGAGTGATGTCATTGAAAAAGGAAGACGTTCGCTGAAACGTTACGTTGTACCACAATGGTACGTCATCATCTGACGAATGGCATCTCTCGGTGTGAGCATAGGATAGGAAACACTGATGCTTGAGAAGTGTCACGTTCATGACCAAATGTGAACTTTTCTTCTTTAAATATGATCCCAACTGATCTTGCACACACAAACCTGTACATAGTCGTACCTTTAGGATTCATTCATTCATTCAACTTTTCCTTCTGCTGTATGTTGTTCTTGAAATAATGTTAAGAGTAGCAATACTGCCAAAACCATAAAGCTAGCAAATTATTTTCCCAAATCACGTTACTGTGTGTGATTTAAACCTGAATATTAGTTACTGATTATATGATGAAAAAGCCATACACTCAAGCAGATTTACACCATAAATAATCCTTTTTTTTTTTAAATAATCCAGCATGTAACCTATGTGGCAAAAGTAGTAGAATGCTCAAAGGGCAAGCTTTGCGTTTTGCTGGTTGTTGTTTGAAACGGGTCTCAAAATGACTTGACAGTGACTGGGATGAGGTGAGGGGATGCGTCAGTCAAGCAAAAATATTTTCACTACTCGCCAAAATGCATCAGTCGCTTGAAATTCCAAATTCCCTTTGAATCATCACAACACAATAATAATAATAATAATTGTGTCCAGATGAACCGATCCAACTTTCTGTGATTTCCTTACCCGGATTACTGAGCATGCGTCAAGACATTTCGACAGCAATTTCCATTAAGCTTTACAACGTATCGCCACGAGAGGGCAGCATATAGTCACATAAGGGATGCGCGAAAGCGGCCGAGTCCAGCTGCGCAACCGCTGGTCCTTTGATCAGAATAGCGCTCCTCCTATTCTGAATGCAGTTCACAAACAGCAGGTCCCTTCACAAACATCAAATTCCTCCGTAATTTCTTATTAGCTTATGCGATATTATGAATCCTTGTCGCGTAACCCACTCAGTGAAGGTTGTATCTGTTATGTAACGGGTTGTGGGTTCGTTTGAAATATAGCCAGCATGCACCGTCATGTTGACGACTTGAGTAATCTAATACGAAAAACATTGGTAAAGTAATCACATCCGGGGAGTCAGATCCCGATTAAGGCGATACAAGACGCTGTGTTTCGGGGTGGGACGCACGCTTATTCTCTCGCGGCTATGCACAGGAGTCCCGCGGATGCACAGCCTCCTCCTCATCGATCTTGTGTCAGTGCGGGATGAAGCACAGCGCCGATGTCAGCTGATGCTTTGCGCGTCGACGGGCTCTCTTTGCACGTTTACTGTGCCAAATTCCACCTCTCATACGCGCACTTGCACGCATACACGCTTCTACTTGCAAGTGCACGCACGCGAGTGGACATGCATGCACGCGCGCGCGTGCACACGCACACACTTGCACTCACGCATGCCCACGTACATACATGCACACATTTAACATAACCATTTGCTGGATCTAACATAGGAGGGAAAGTCTATTTTTGTCTATATAACTATATCTATATCTATATAGCGAGAGATAGATAGCCATATATATACATATACATATATATATATACATATATATATGTATATATGTATATATGTTTAGATTTATACGATATCTAAATGTCTTCTTCGTGTGTAACGCGTGTGAAAGTGTGACGCGTTTCCTCTTTCCCCGCATAGAAATAGGATCATCCCCCCCCCCATCTTATCCACTGTACGATAAACGAGGAGGGGCTTGATACCGCCGCGGAGGCAGGGAGAGCCGAGCCGCTCGCGGTGTGCCTCCGTGTGTGCGTGTCGTGTGGTGTGCGCGTGTTGTGTGCGCGTGTTGTGTGCGTGTCGGCTACATCAGATCCAGCTCGCATGCGTTGACCGGCGATAGATATCAGGTATGACTTCTTCTTTTATTCGGACGCCGCGAAAGGGGGGGTGCTTCGATCCGGATGGGAGCGAAAACGAGTCGGCTTGGACCGGCTCGATGCTGGCTCCGTTGGAGGCGCGCTGACGGCGTGACGAGATGAGCAGGCAGGCAGGCTGGCTGGCTGGCTGGCTGGCTGTGGGGGGGGGGGGGGTGCGATCTCCTGGCATGCTTCTTGGTGTAATGCATTGCTTTTTCTCCCCTTTTATGAACATTTCCTAACGGGGCGCGACTCGCTGCCCTCGACCTGTCCGCGGCGCGTCACTGACTCGCCGCTGCACCTGACGTTGACACGTGCAGAGGGGAAACAAGTCAATCAATGTTTTATCCACCCGCTTGTTTCGGCGTGGTCGCCTCCGCTGACTACCGAGTTCTGCCGGGTTTGGTGCCCAGAAGTCAGCTAGCGGGGCAACTGCTCTCCTGGCAGCCTCCCCCCCTTGCCCCTTGCCCCCCTCCCCGGGGAGGGGGGGGTTGTATTTTAAGAAGAACTTCAAACGACCGGACTTGACCCGAAAGAAAACTATATCTGGACCGGATCAAACCAACGCTGCCATTGCCGAGGCAGCCATTCGGCTATCTTAAGCTGCGGTTTGACGGAAATACTCGACGGCTGATATAATGGACGAGATTTGGGGGACGGGCAACTTTGTCACGTTTATTAATTCGTCCACAAGGAGAAATGTTTCTCAAATCTGCCGCGGTATGAAATGTATATGTGTAGTTGGCAGGGTGGGTCTCTTGAGTGGCTGCGAGAACGGCCTGGTGTTACTCATGTAACCGGTTATTTTGTTGCCCGGTGCGGGATTCGATACGGGGTGTGCTGCGCCATAAGGCGACATCGCTAACCGCTCGGCTAAAGGGTCAGACCCGTTAGCTAGGGGCTAACGTGTCCTATTAGTAGTGTAACGTGCATGGATAAGTAGACACGTTGGTCCTTGTTTAACGGGTCGGACCCTTTAGTCGACTGGTTAACGTTGTCGCTTGCGGAGCGGGAGACACAGGTTCGCCTCCCGGCCATGGCGACGGTCTCCCAGACTGCCCCCCGAATTCGCTACAGTAGCTTACAGTCGTCACCCTCCCCGCAAGCGCGCCCTCGCGCTTTGTTATTCCCGCCCTCCGAAGAGACTTCTGAGGATCTGCGCACTTCCGGATCCCACCGCTGCCACCAATGTAACCGGTTATTTTCTTGCCCGGTGCGGGATTCGATTCGGGGTGTACTGCACCACAAGGCGACGTCGCTAACCGCTCGGCTAAAGGGTCAGACCCGTTAGCTAGGGGCTAACGTGTCCTATTAGTAGTTTACAATAGTCTGTCTCGGTTTTCAAAGGTCACCTCAAGGATCATTGTTCGGTTGGGGGGGGGGGTTCTAAGACGGCGTGAGTAGGTCTACCTGAGTGCCGTCCCAGCATGCTGCACTGAGCTGCCTTGCTCCAGAGCCCACAGCAAGGTGTGGGACGACCAAGCGGAAACGCACCGACCGTCTTCCGTAAAACCGGTTTGGCGCCGTTTACCGCCTTTTTTCGGACCGGGGAACGGGCGACGTTTCCCAGTCCGAAATTTGCCCGTCTGACAACCTCTCTGAAATCCGTTACTCGAGTTTGCTGATTTGACGAGTGGGCTGCTGTTTGTTTTTTAATCTATAAAATCTCACCTTTGTGTGTTTTGCGCAAGTCTCTCCCCCCCCCCAAACGCATCCATCAAATATGGACGCCCCCGTTCTTCTTCTACGCCTCGTTTTTGGGTAACCATTGAAGGGCATCGAACACGTTCGTCCCCCCCCGTAGAGAGGCTTTTTGTTATTTTTTTTGCCCTTCGTTTCTCTTTTTGAAGCAACTATTCTCATTTCGTCCATTATGATGTCCGCAGTGATGATGGACGAGTAAGCTTTGCTGAAAGTTTATTGTTTATTTGACAGGGGCAACGCACAATTTTACAATTGCGCCGGAGTTAGCCGGCAGCTAATTTGCAGCTGCAGTCCCTGGGCATGCAAGCAAACAACAATTAACACAGAAGTAAAGAGGCGTAGAAGAAGAGCACAAGCGTCCATCCTGTCAGATGCACTTGGGCAATCCACACAAAAGCGGTATTTAATAATTGAAAAAAAATTTTTTTTTTTAACAAATATGTTGTTCCACTCGGATACGGTTCAGTGGTTTCAGAAATGTAATCAGACTGACAAAATTTCTGTCGAGATAGCTTTCCCAACCCCAGTCACAAGTGCCGCAGAAGGCACAAAACGGGTTTTCCGGGAAATTGTCTAAGCATTTCCACAGGGCTAGCAGCCCAACACCACCCATGCCAATGATACACTTATTTATTGTGGGTTATTTAGTGAGCTTCCACCAAATGCGCCATATAAAATGGCGTGAGTCCCTCAATAGGGAATAAACCATGTGGGTCGAATATGATTTAGACCATGTGACCGATGGGCCACCAATTTGTAATGGGTGTAGGACATTCCTAGTGCATTACAAATGAATTTGGTGCGTTCAGCTATCCAGATTTATCCGTGTAGCCACTAGCGCTGGAACGATTAGCCCATCCACAGATTAGTCAGTCGACACAGCGTTAATCGATCACAATTTTGGTAATTGATCAGTTGTTTTAGACACTTGTAAAGTAAAAATCCCTAACGTTTGCTGGTTGCAGCTACTTTTGGGGGGGCGGGGGTTGGCTACTGGTCAGACTAAGTAAACAGTGTTAACACGCCATTATTGTTGACGTTTTATAGATTAAACAATCAGTCATCAGTCTGCTACTAATCAATAATAAAAATGATCGTCAGTTACAGCCCTAGTAGCCACACTGTCATCAGTAGGGCTGAAGTCGTACTGGATTTCAACATACTGATACTGATGTTGGCACTGTGCTGGATCGAGCGGTGAAAGAGGGCCTCCTGGTTTCATGTTATTTTGTCCCAACAAGTCAGTCTACAATGTAATGGAAAACCAGTGCTTTCAGACTAGGAAGATGCTGTTGGTTAGATTAGGATGTCAAAACAGGAGGCCTCTGTGATGTGACGCTCCCACGTGCAGTGGGAGCAAACTAAATTGGTCAATGGTCTGTGTAACAAAGCTACACTGTCACAGCACAAGTGATTATCATCACTCTCCTAAAAGCGCGGTTCTGACTAATTGTTTATCTGCCACGTTTTGCCGAGGATGGGTACCCTCAAAAGACTTAATCCAAAAGTGTGAATGAGCTGTCCTTTCATAGAGGGCAGCCATTGGGTAATACATCCCTGCTAGTATCCATAAGGAGGAGGTGCTCGTTGAAGGTCAGACTGACAAAATGTGCCAAAAATGAATAATCTGGAGACTATGTCATCCTCAACAGGGTTAATGAAATGTAAATATCTCACCATAATTGAGGAACTGTGCTAGATTGTCAGTAGGATTAATGTTTTTATGTCCCAGCTAGCCACAATCTAGCACTTGTGTGTGTGTTTGTGTGTGTGTAGACTATTGATCTGTATATGTCATTGTGTGTCTGCGTGCATATTGCTGCACTGTTTCTGGTAGTGCTAAGAAGAAAAAAAACAGGTTGTATACAGAAACCGCATTTCACGGTAATACTGAACCCATGTAAATCTCTGCAAGGGAACATTGCGCTTATGCCATCAGGGCGTCATCCCTTGGCTTGTCCATGTTATTTTATATAGGGACCTTCCCAATCTACAGAGCATCTGTGACGCATACAGCATCTCACAGCACAGTTCACAGATATAATTAGATCACAGCTCCAGCAATGTCACAAGCTCCCATGCAGCATGCACCCGCTAGCAGCACGGAGGCTTACACCTCATTAAATGAAGCACAGGGTGCTATTCATCGGATCAAATTCGTGTTTTTCAGTAAAATAAATACCCGAGAGGAACATTCAGCAATTTTTAATCGTATGCTGATGTGCAATTTTTTTCCCAAACATTCCTATTTTAATTCTCTGTGCTTCTTACTGTACATTAGCCTTAGTAGTTGTGTATCGGCTAAACGGAAGTGGACAAATCCCTTTGACAATTGCTGCTACGGTGCACAACAGTGTCTGTGTGGTTTTTTTTTTGAAAGCACAGTCTTTCCCCAAACGTTGAACCTGTTCTGCGTTGCCCGAGGCGGCATTGTAGAACGATGTAGTAGTTCTCATCAGAATTCACATCAGACCTCATATTTTAATCCTCTGAAATACATTTTCATTAAAGAGCGGTAATCAAACCAAGTGCTCTGACAGGATTTGTGCAATGCCTTTTTCTTACAGCCATAGCCAGCTATTTTGGAGGCAATTATCAAAGCAGTTCTTCGTCATTGGAACCGATTAAGATCTCTGTGTTAACAATTTCAGCTCACATATTACATTCTCAACTGTGTAACTTATCAGCCCCGAGACTCAAACAGTCGTGTGATTCGTTGCAATGCTCTCGCATACTTTCTAATCACAAAGGGAAGAGGGAAGGGGATATCTTTTGGCATCCACGAAAAATCTCCGACTTGGAGAGAAGTATGCACTTTCAAAATTGGAGCAAGGGTAAGAATAACAAGGTCATACTCCACAACCCCAAGCAGGAATTCTTCTATTGATTCACAAAAGAATCATTATTGAGGGCAGCTGAATTAAAGAGGGGGGGGGGGCCTGCCGCCCCAGGTGTCTTTGGCTCTCAGCTGTTTGCAGTTGTGCCGTCATTGGGAACGACATTCCTGGATGGAATTCCCCGAGACGTGTTTCGTCGGAGGGCCAGGAAGTTGGGGTTTTCAGAGTCATCGGAGAGTGTGATTGTCGAGCCATATTTAATGTGCGAGTGTGTAGGAGGTGGAAACTAAAGCACACCTCGGGCTGTGGCTGTGACCCAGTCTTTGTGTTCTGGGTTTGGCAGTGAAAGAGATCTCCCCTATGTCGTATTTTCTCACTGCCGGCTTTGGGATCACAGCCTGCTTAGAGTCTGGCTCAACCCCGGGCCTTTTGTGTAGATCAAGAGGCAGATGCGTGATTTGGCCGACGCCCTCCGTAAACAGTTATTATGGTATGTGATCGGCGATGAACTGATCTTGATCATTTCCTGTGTGCGGGTAATCGATACGTGGAATGGATGACGCGAAAGGAGGCTGCGTGTGTCACATGGCGAAACTTGCCCAGTTGCCCAGAAGGTTTTCAGATCCGAAACGATGTTGATCTCACCGGTATTCTGAGCTCAGATCGTTTACACGACAAATCTGAGCCACGGTGACTTCATTTAGTACGAAAGAGTCTTTCGGTTGTTGACCCTAAAGCACATCAACTCTCTCCTGAGGTGCTGATGATCTAGATGAAACGATTTAAACATTTTATTTTTTTTATGCACAGCCTCTCATTTGTTTGTTTTATCTTGAACGTTGCCTCTTACCAATGCGCTTTGTGTAAGACATCTTGCACTTTCCGGACTGAGACCGTGTTTTGTCGTGCGTATGCAAAGCAAATCTTATAACAGCTTCATTATTGTACCTTTTGGGACTATTAACTCTAACATCTCATCGTTTACACCTCTTTATTTGTTATTCAAGCCTTGTGTATATATCTGAAGATTGTTGTGCTGTTACTCTATGTTAAGCACACTGTGAGAGCCATGAAACCAGAGTCAAATTCCATGTGTGTGCAAACTTACATGGCCAATAAACCTGATTCTTTATCTGATTCTTTATCCGGCACTGCAGTTTTTTTAGTCTCGTCCCGCCACTATTTTTCCTAAAGGTAAATCCTGGTTTGGCCAAAAACAAGACTAATGGTCATCCCTTTCGATGATACCCAATAAAGAAGGCGAAGGGGCCAAAGAAGAGGACGACGCTTGCAAAACGGACGCCGGTGGCCACAGAATACGTGCTGTGTTGTAATATACGGTCCAGAGTGACTCGGTTGTGTCAGCGACTAGGGAGGGTGCGATATAAGCAAGAAGTGGGTCACTAGATGCCGGCATAGTGTGGCTCAGGTCACGAGTGTTGCCATAGGCTGCCGGCCTGCTGCTCGTCTGCGGGTCAGATGAGATGCCAGTTTGAACCAGCGCAGCATAGCATTGGAAAGATGTTAAATGAAGCCATTTGAGTTTGATTTTTACCCCCACCACACGGTGCTGTTGTGGGCTGCTAGCATGGGTGAGAAAATAATGTGATTATCTGTCACCTCTTGCACAGCATAATGTGGTGAGCTTGATGAGCTTGTGTTGCAGGTAGAAGGGTTCAGGTGGAAAGCTGAGAACAAGTCGCACTTGTGTCCCGGTGACGTCGGTGGGGGGTTTACGTTTTCGACAGGAAATGTATAGTAAATGTAAATGCGTCACTTCAGCGGTAGATAGTGGTATACGCTTATCTCACATTCAGTAGAGGTGTAATTGTTGCTTGTTAATCCTCTCTGGAGAAGTGTTTGTTGGCGCTGATAGACACAGTCCCTGTAGAGTAATGCAAAAAATAAAATGGTGATAAATATGTCTAATTCGGTGTCAGAGAAAAACAGGCTCCTCCTGCTTTGCCCGGAGAGAACTCGGTTATCTATGGTAAAGATCACGAGACGTCTGTGCAGCCGTGGCTGAAAGGCGGAAAATCCTTAAAGGGGATCTTACACAATGCACGTGAACTCGAACAAGCAAAACCGGCCCGTTCTGCGAGGCCGCGAGCGTTATTCCGGTTCTACCGTGTGCCGAAACAACCCGCTCTACTACAGTGCGAACCGCTACCCTAGCAAGTGCCCCCTGGTAATGGCCATTACTTAGATAGAGCCGTGTGAGCTATACGCAAGTACCCGGCGCTCTTTATTTCTCGATAATGGCTACTTGTGCTCAGTGAATAGGCCACCCTGTCGTAACCTCCGCAGCTTCTTCTTGTGCGGCTGTGTGAGCCGTAGCACGTCCAACCAGAAATCATATCTCTTATAAACTGGATTCAGCAATTCTCTCAAAAAACGTGAGAGGACTCACTTTCGTTGTGCGCTCACAATGCGTGGTGCGCTGCACTCGCACGTGGGCGAGTGTCATCGTGCCCCTCGTGTTTAAATTCGGGCTAATGAGTTGCGGTCTACTGGCGAAACCCGTTGAATATTTTGTTGTGGTCGGTGTCACCGTTGGGAGGCCATTAGGTGTAATACTCTCAAAAGGCTTTGAATGCTTTTGGATGGTTTTGTCCTCCTCCATCATCGTGCCGGGAGCGCTACTTACTGGCGGCGGGGTCCCTCGGGGTGCCACAGGAGCCGGAGGTCAATGACAGCGGGGCCTGCTGGCATTGATCCACATTAACGAAATATCTTGGTCAAATACGGCTGAGTGGTGGAGCATCTGTACCAGATTACAGGGAGACATTAATCATTGGCCACGAGCTGATGAGGACGCTTTGATTTTTTTTTTTCCCCCCTCCCACGCTATTGTTTATTCGGCTGATAGAATCACAGCACGGTTTTTGAGGTAATCACAATCGACGCGTGCTCCCCGTGACGGGAGAGGACTGTGCTCTGATGGGTTCGGAAACCGTTCTGGGTCAAGGGGGGGCAAGGGCCGGCGCAACCGAGGCGAAGGTGAGCTGGCGGGACAACGAGCACGGCAGAACGGAAGACGTATTTGTGTTGAGATGTACCGTTGATCTCGTTTAGGGAGAATTGACAGGCCGGTGCGCTCGCATCAAGGTTAATGGAGGCCCCGTCAGGTTTCTGTCCGTGTACAGCAGCTGTCAGGCGGTTTTCGTGGCTGCCCGTGAGAGAGGTGTCTCCTGTCTAAAGAGCAGCGCTGAAATTACTGCTGTCCTCTGCTCTGATCCTCTGCAGGCTGCCGGGCTGCTGAGCCAGCGATAACTCTAAAGAGCTCCCCCTCTTTCTCTGTCTCTCTCTCTCTCTCTCCCCCTCATTCTCTCTCTCCTCCCCCCCCCCTCTCGACTGGCTCACGGCTATACGGTGTCAGCGCCTTGACTCCCGGAGAGGAACCGTGGACCGCTCTGGCAGACTCGAGCGTGAACGATTTCATATCGGAGTGGCGGAAGTGCCCTCAGCAGCTGGAAGCTGTGCTTTCAGACTGAATGTGTTACCTAAACTGTGGCTTTCCAGCTCATCAGCACCACGGCAGACCTGTGGTAAGGGCCGAGGGAGTCTCTGGTTACCTCCGGTGGAAGGCGATACCCCGGGCTACGCAGGTTTATTAATTTATTTGTTTGTTTATTTATTTAATTCATTTCGAGACGGCGCAGTTAAGCTCGCTCAGGAGCGACGTTGGCTCTTGGTCCTCAGGTTTAACAATTTAAACATGCACATGGGCTTTCCTTGAGCAATTACACTGCCCGGCCGAACACTCCAGCTGATTAAACAGCCTGTGTTTATTGCTTCTTTCTTTTTTTTTTTTTTTTTCTATTTCTTTTTTTACAGCATCAGCTAGGAGCCAAAAACCTCCCCAACACAGATTCTAATCTACAGTAATCAGTCGTCATCCACCACCTGTTTTTTTTCTTTCTCTCTCTTTCTTTTATTCGACACTTCCGCCTTCACAGCGATGGCTGTTAGCGACATCACGTGTTGTCCTGCGCTCGGCGATGCCGCACGCAGGGGAGCTCCTGGAGTGAGACCCAATTTTGAGGAGCTCGGCCTCGATTGGGTGAATCTGGAGGGGTCACGTTGTTGTATCGTTAACTCAATAAGAGTCGGGAACGTGGCTGCTAAAGAAGAAGAGCTTTTTAGCTATGATTTGATCTGTTGACCTAATGACCTAATGTAAAGTATGGCATGGCATAGCTCATCATCTGACCTCTGTTTAGAGAGAGAGAGATCATCTGACCTCTGTTTAGAGAGAGAGAGATCATCTGACCTCTGTTCAGAGAGAGAGAGAGACAGAGAGACAGAGAGACCGAAGCTGCTGGAGCTGCTACCACAGCCAACAATAGTGACCTATCATATTACCGTATGTTTGCATTATGCATTTGATCATTTCCCTTCCATTATGTTCTCCGTGGCTTTTCTCTGAGGGTATTCTAATGTGGCATTGGCCTAGCCAGTCTTTGAGCATGTTGGGAAGAACGGGAAGTTGTTAAAGAATTCCAGTTATATATAGACGTATATATAGCACCTGCAGCCATATGCCAGTATGCATTGTGCATACATTAACTCAGTTAATATGTTTCATTTTCCATCATCTGCCTGTTCCTGTTTTAAATTGTGATATGGCATTTTGGATATTGGCAAACGGCGATTATGTAGTTCTTGATTTTTTGCTATAGGCTTATCGTTTAGTTGCCTAGTGCTAAAACTCCATATGGTCATTTTATAGCCTACTAGAGTCGGGTTTCTTTTGATAACATAATCTTGTCGCACACCTGTTCACAAGGAGATTGTTAATTCACTTTAAACCAGCTAATGACAACACACTGATTGTCATTTATTTTTTTCGTTGTTTCAGTTTTTCTTAAAATACACTTCACGTTTGAATGGCATTAAGACATTATGGTCTGTGTGTGTGTGTGTGTTTGTGTGTTTGTTTTCTGGTGTGCATGCCCACATGGTGACTTAATGAGGTGAGAGGTGTTTGTTGGCACTCTTTTTGTATGTGCTGTAAGACAGAATTCTGCAGACACCGCTGCATATAGACGCATGGTGCTGATTGAATCCATTGCATTGACTGAGGTGCCTACATCACACCCAGGGCCAGCAAAACCACTGGGCCATGAAAGCAAAACATCAGTGCATTCCGTTGTCACAGTATTTTGAATTTTCATTTATGACCCGATCATCGCTCATACACAAGGCTCAGCGTTTTCGGTTTTTACCGATTTTCACCGAAAAATAGCCAGATCTTTAAACTGATTTTCACCCAGATTTTATGTTTCCGCGGAGCCAAAAGTTGTTCCTGCTCATGTGAGGTTATGTAACAGGGACCTCTTGTGGTGAAATTCAGCATGCCGGATGGCTTGGAAAAATAGAAACCGAAAACGCCGAGCCTTGCTTATACAGCACTGTACGGTTTTCTTAAAATCGAGCCCTCTTTCTGCAGACGCTGTCAGTGGTGCGTCCATAATCTCCTCACTCCTTGCACATGCAACTAGCCGGATGTTCATATACAATCTCCAACACGCTCATATCCAAGCTTACAAAATTGCTATTTGTGATCCTGTGAATGCACCATTGTTCAACACCAGTTAATGTTAGGAATTGTTAACTGGGTAAAGCGACAGCTACTTGGGTAAAACAATGGACTAATAGCTTTGATTCCACCACATAAATGTGCTATACTGTATGGATTGATGGCAGTTCTCTCGGGACGAAGGAGCTCTCTCCGTAGCCGGTAGCGGTGACCTTAAATCTGTGCAGAATATGCTACCTTCCATGTAAAATGGCATGCATGCTAAAGCTTTCCTCCTTTCTGAGCATCAACATTATGCATGAATCTTATGGGCTTCTTTCGCCTTTGTTCTGCATTTTTTTACACTTCATTATTATGCAGTGTAAAAATGAGGATTGCGCCTAAGAACAACCCGTATTTTTTTTTTCCCCAGTTATGTGTGGGAGAGGAAATTCACCGGCATTCTCCAGCGAGCGTGAAATAATAACATTCCTCTGAATATTGGGTGGTAATCTCAAAACGTGGACCTATTATATGGTTTTACCAGTCTACCTAGTCCATAGAATTGCAGGTTCCCGTGCAAGAAGCAGACATGCTAATATCGATATTTTCTTATACTTATCGATTTAAACAGTCTGCTAGAAGCATGTCCAGTACTTTGTTTACTTGTGAGGGAATATACGATGCATGACATTCAAATAGCGACGTGTGTAGCCCAGTCCGAGGAGTGTCTTTTTGGACTGAGTTATAGATGGGAGTCAGAATTGCTAAGGCGTGATTTTTTTTTTCTTTCTCTGTTTGAAACGCGGCACCCAGATAAAAATGCCATGTGTAAGTTTAAAATGATACAGTGTTAATTTCTTGTCACCTTTGCCATCTGCTCAGCCTGCTACGTGGCAGCTGTTAGTCTCTAGTCCCTGGCGGGTCTTAAGTTTCCACAGACAGAAGACGGATGGACCTTTAGCCGATAGCCGGGCGGTGCGTAGCCCACCCGCAGTTGACGGGCTCCCCTGCTTGGCTGCACCAATGAGATGACCCCTATCTAGTCAGTACGACTAGACTGGTTTCACGTAACAAGGCCAGGTGTCTGTGCCAGCCGGGGGGCCAAGGGTCATACCAGCATTAATGAGCATGGCTGGTGCCTTCGCGGTCCGAATGGAGTATTAAGCAGCTGCCGTGCAACTCGGCTCCTCTGATAATTTCTCATTTGCGCCGTTTTGTATCCGACGCGTCTTTCTCGTTATCTACGCTCGTCGCCCTGTTTCGTAATCCGAAATCTAATGTAGGGGCTGCCACACACGGGATTATTGATGCTGTTATTAAATGACTGTCGAGATCTCTGGCCATTATTGGTGATCTACTGGGCCTGTGTAAAGAGCTCATACTGGGAAAACGTGCACTATATTTACAGTCTGATTTGATTTCTCGGTGCCTGGGAAAAGGCTGTCATAAATTACAGGAACCTCGCGGAGTGAGGCACTGCGAAGCGGTATAAATTCCCCGTTGGGAGGAGAGACAAAGAGAAGAGGCATACTCTTGATCCGAAAGGGCGAGCTGTGTGCGGCTTCTGCGGGTCGCAGACGGCATCCTTGACAAGCGAAGGGGGCTCTGAGGCGCTCCTTATAGTATAGCTGGCTTTTCTCACCAGACGCCACCAAAGGACGCGTTGCGATCGGCAGAGGCAGACCCAAATGCCGACACAGACAATGGAATTAAGTGATGCAGAAGGGGTTTATTATAGAACTAAAGGGGAACGAGGAAGGCGGGCAAGGTAAGGGCGACGGCGGATGGTAAAGCTGAGCTGAATGGCGGACGGCTGAGCTGATCAGGATGGTGGTTTGCAAAGTTGAGCCGAGCAGACAGGCGGACGAGGGAGGGAGCATGGCTGGCTGAGGATAAGCTCGAGGGTTTACGCAGTAAGCGAGGCAGGCAGACCAGAGGGTAGGGATTCACTGTGGTTGAAACAACGATCTGACGACGAGGGGATGGAGAACCGATGTGGATATACTGTTGAGTTGACGGAAGGCAGGTTGTGTGGGCCGGGCAGGTGAGGCGAATGAGCTGCAAACAGGAGGGAGCCGGAAAGTGCCAGGGGAGCAAGCCACGCCTAGCCACATACACACATACAGACAGGGGGAGACGGGGGGGGGGGCACATGGAAAATAAATGGGGATACGGCCAGGGCCGTGACAGGATGCCCCTTTCTATTGCACTTTACTCTGTTTTCTTATACTCTCACCAGGCCTCCACCCCTCCTCGCTCAGATCTCAGTGTGGCATTTAGTGCTAGCTGTGGCAGATGGAGCTGAGAATGGAGAGAGACCGCTCAAGTGCAGCGATTCACCAATTTAATGTGCTCATCCCTAGCAATTCTGCACTGAATCAGACTCCCTTTAATGCAAACCCAACAGCACTAATGAAGTTCTGCCAATGCGATCCGTGTGCAGACACCAGGCCTGAGTCGAGAATGCCTTCATGAGATGGATGTCTGTCTCCTCTCACAGACTCCGGCTTTGGTGCAGAGCTGTGGGCTAATTGAATTACGCATCCCCCTGCCATAGCCTGCTCTGTCCCATGGGGGAGCACAACTAATCATTTGAAATCTCTTTTTTTCCTGGGGTGCGGATAGGGGGCGGGGGGTTCTCCTGTTAGAAAAAGAATGTATTGCCCATACTTGTTTAATTTTCCCCTGCATCTCCATAGCCAGGATTAGATGGCGTCACTCCAGAAGGTTTCTAAAAGGTAACCTACTGACCTCTAAAGGCCACTGTATAACCACAGCTGGTACCCAGATGTGCTCCAGCAAGTTGTGCAGCTTACTAATGAATCGCTCCGGAGGGATGGTTGATGGCTTTTAACCAAAGCATAATACTTGATAATGAGGACTTACCACTGAAGTGCATGACGTCACCCCACATGTGTTTTGGAGGAGGCGATGTCGGCAGGCATACCGACATATACCCTTGCTTTGCTGAATGATGGAAGCTAAGCAGGTATGGGCTTGGCTAGTACTTGGATGGGAGACTGCCTGGGAAAGCTTGAGTTGCTGCTGGAAGTGGTGTTGGTGGGACAGTAGGGGGCAGTCTTCCCTGTGGGCCTAATAAAAAACAAAACAAAACACCAGTTATGGGGACGCTGTGCTGTAAGAAACGCTGTCCTTAGGATGAGACATTTAACCATGGTCCTGACTCACTGTGGTCATTAAAGATCCCATGGCACTTAACATAAAGAGTAGGGGGGGGGTCCCCCGGTGTCCTGGCAAAATTCCCAACCTGGCTGTCTCCCCCTGTGTAATTCACTCAACGATTCCTCCCTCTTCACCTCAAGCTGGTGTGTGGTGAGCGTTCTGCCGCAAAATGGCTGCCGTGCATCACCCAGGTGGGTGCTACACATTGGTGGTGGTTGAGGTGAGTTTGCCCTTGCACTGTGAGGCGCTTTGGGTGTCTAGAGCGGCTATATTTATATATTTTTGGGCGCTATATAGATGTAATCCATCCATTATGTCAGTATGATGAGGTGGAAGGGCTTTGCCTCAGTGCATTGGCTATTCTAAATGGTGTGATTTGGATGGTGTGATGTTTTTCTGAAGCAATTAGGTTCGTGCACATAGTTCACCCTCAGAATGGTGTGAGCGCTGCAATCAGTCGTCTGTCATTTCTCCAACCAACTTTAGATCCAACTTCCGTGGGACGAAAGCGCTCGCATGCCTCCGATTGGCTAACCCTAACCCCACCTTAACTTTAACCAATCAGAAGCAGCGTTCGCCGTAGTGCTGTTGGGAGAAAAAAAATACATGTTGCAGACTGGCCAGTGGGGCCAGCCCTACAAATGTGAACGTCTGTCTGTGAACAAGCAGTTACAGGATTGGTCAGCCGACCAGCGATGTCACTGATAAACATGGAAGTCGGAGTTTCCCTGTTGGCCATTGCTCTTTCAAAATGACTCGGCGCAGTGCTCAGTTCCAGCTCATTTCACATTTATCGCATGCTAACGAACGGAATATATTGCTGCTCATGGATGCTACTGAAACACGAAGAATGGAGCATTCTGAAGCTCTTTCCACATCTGCTTATGCACTGTAACAGTTCAGCACAGAGCAGAGTAGGAGAGAACACAGCTCTCCATGCGCCGAGGGGCATGAGGGAGAGCGCATAGTTAAAGCACTCGAATAACAATCATTCTGACAAAACACTCAATACAGTAGAGTGAGTCTTAGAGAAACGAGAGACATCCGCAGACAGAAACAGATGAAAGAGGAGGGGGAGTTAACAGATAAATAGAATTGTTATGATTACAATTAAGGTCTCTTTCGCATCAAACAGCCCAAGATATGGGTGGAAAGTATTGTGATTATTCTTGCAACTGCATTTATAACCTTCTTTTTTTTTTTTACTCTAACGTAGCTTAACTATGTCATGTGATTTGCTACTTCAGTACAGTACAGACTTATTTTAAAAGCAAACAAACAAACAAAATAACTTTCATTTCATGTATTAGGCCTGTGCCAAGGCCGAGCCCTTTGGAGGCCTAATACATGAAATGAAAGTTTGGATTTGTTTTGTTTTAATTTGTCCTGTTTACGTATTGCAGTCCTGCTGACCATCCAGGGCGTTACTACGGGTATGAGGCCTGAATTGCTTGGTTTAGGGTTAGGTCAGACAAGAAAGATCTTGCATTTCATCAGGAAAATAAGCTTCAACATAGGCCAACATTACTAGTTTGGTTGGAAATTAGTCAAAAATGATGATCTTAAGTGATGTTTGTCACTATTTCCACCAAAACAGACAAAAAACACTAAAGACCACCTTTCATTTCATGTATCGGGCCTCCAAAGGACTCTCTGAAGGTAGACCTGGGTCAGAGCTGTGTCCACGAAATGTGAAAAATAAAACTTTGTCGTAGGACCGAAGACAGTTGAATCAGTTCATCGGGATACAACGTTTATTGACAGACATGTTTCATCACTCATCTAAGTGACCTCTTTGGTCTAAACTGACTGCAGGTATCCCCACCCTTTAAAACAACAGTTGCATAACGACGGAAACCAACGATCGGTTTCATATGCAAATAGGCGTGACCATTAACTAGAGTTTCAATGGCCATGTGCACTGTTCACAGAGGATTTGGGAATGTTTGCAATCACAGCATTGTTAAGATGGCGACAGATGTACTCTTAGCCCCCCCCCCATCCCCCGGGGTCAGGGATGGTCGACTTAGGGGTGGGACGATACTGGATCAAATTCCGAATCGTTCGATACGGCCTTCACGGTTCGAGACGCTCCCCATTTCGTGAGATCGTGTGTTATTGACTCTAGAACGACCGGGATGTCACTCCTACCTAAAACCACCATGGGCGGTCACATGACCGCTGGTTTTAAACTCTATATACTTTGAAGATAGATACCCAACTGAGATATTAATGAATTGCATAGTATGTCTGTTAGGAAACGACTTGACACCGAAATTATCATTTATGAACTTTAATACTGTAGCAAATTCAGGGGGCAGCCGGGAACCGCCGCAGCCGGGACGCGAACCCCGGTCTCCCGCACCACGGGCGACTCCGTTAAGCAGTCGATTAAAGGGTCCGACCCGTTAGCCAATGGGCGAGCGAGTCTACACACGCGTGATCGCTACAATACTACTTTTCAAACAATGTAAAATCGCCGCTGTCCAACGTCTGTAAATACTGCAACACCTCGGTGGTAGCCAGGGTGCATCTAAAACGGCGGCTGTACGCGGACATGTTGGAAATAATACCTGAAAAACAAAACACAAAACACTTCTTGCTAATCTAACAAACGTAACGAGGCCTATAAAACGTGAAATATTAAAAAAAAGAACTGAACGTTGCGAAGGAAATGACGCAAACAACACGCGTCATAAATAGTGACATGACGCGCACGATGACGCGCAAATTACGCGCGATCGTTTTGGCCGCTCATGGTCGTTTTAGGTAGATCTTATCAGAACTGTTTTTTTGTGCAATTGATCTAAAACTCATTTTAATGCAAATATATGCAGTTTTAGGAGCATCCAGGGAGCGGCAGGTCTGTACCCCCCCCCCAACACACACACACACAAAGTTATTAAACTTTGAAAATCCAAAACGGTCAAAATGTCGTTCTAGTAGTTTTTAAAGTTTTAAAGTAAAGCAATTGTGTTACATAACAAGAAAAGATGGCACAAACTTTTGTCAGAACTTTTGCACTTGCATTACGTTTGAATGTGTGCCTCGATAGTGCCAAAATTTTGGGCCTAATTCTTAAAATCAATGGAAAAATAGAGAACTGCAATGGTGTTTTGTCTCTTGCTTACCAAGGAATCCACTATATCAGTGTTTCTCAACCGGGGGTCCGCTGACCCCCTAGTGGTCCGTGGTGTAATTGCAAGGGGTCCGTGAAAATAAAATATCTTTAAAAAAAAGATCCTATGACATTTATAGAAATAGGGTTATTTTACTCAAATGTGACTGAGACCTTTATCTACCTAAACTATAAAGGGTAACAGGACTTTTTTCTCTAATTACATCTGTTTCACAAGTGTAATTTATTGTATTTTAATAAGAGATCTCGCTCCCGTTTGCATTGTTAAAAGTTACTGAATACATATTCTGTGTTGTTACATATATCTGAAAGTTACTGCATAAGAATTCTGTTTTGTTAACTATATCTAAGTTACAACTGAAAGCTCGTATTTTTGCCCCAAAGAGTGAATAAATGCTATAATGCAATTTAAAATGCAGTTTCTACTGTTTCTATCAAATTGCAACCCCCCTCCCCCAAGATCAGGTGGAGGGGTCCTCAGGGTAGATCAAAAATACGCAGGGGGTCCAGGACCCCAAAAAGGTTGAGAACCACTGCACTATATCATATTGAATCGAAATCATAAGCCCTGAATCGTGAGACGTATCGAACCATGAGATTTATGAACGTCCCGCCCCTAATGGTTGTTCTCTCTTAACATAGATGGCCCCTTTGACTCCCCGTTCAAACCAGCGTTCCTCCCTATCAAGGGTGTGCACATCCTCATCCTTGAAAGAGTGGCCACTGGCCTGTAGATGGGTGTAGACTGCGGAGTCCTGGCCTGCTGCATTAGCTCTTCTGTGTTGTGCCATCCTCTTGGCCAGCGGCCTGGTGACAGGGTGGGGTGGGGATAGCTGCAGTCAGTTTAAACTGAAGAGGTCACTTGGATGAGCGATGAAACGTCTCTGTAAATAACCGTATCCAGATGAACTGATTCAACTTTCGTTGATTTTCTTACCTGGATTATTGAGCGTGCATGAAGACATTTTGTCGTAGGACTAGACCAAATACATTGTTGGAAAGGTCTTGACCTGCAGAGTACCAATATGTCAGTCTGAAATTGTAAATGGCTCCTGCTTTGAGATATTGACCTCTGAACCTTGATCTCAGTGCATGCTGGAAAGCTTCAGCAACAGAAGGGGCTACAGACATGGGGCCAACTGTTATAGAGAGCTCTTGGTATCATCTATGTGACCAAGTGGGGGCGCTGCCAAATATTGTCAAAATTAATGTTCCCCCATTTAACAATGAGATATTTAAAAGCTGATCACACAAATGTGTTTCCCATCCCGTTAAACGCGTCGGTGTACTCTCAATTCAGCATTTACAACTTCCAATTATAGGAAATACGCTAATATTTTTAAAACCTACAATTCCCGTGAGCCCCCACCATGCAGCTCGATACAAATCAACACCATAGCTGTAGTTCTTCCGGTTTGCAAAATAGCGTAAATAGGGCCGTAAAATATATATATTTACAGGATATTGTGGAGTTAGAAAACAACGAGACGGGAGACGGGAGAGTAGACGTAGTCGAGGTACTAGCTCCAACTTAGCACGTCATACATTCGACAACCACACTGAACTGCTCTCAACCGGAAGCGGAAGTGCATTATCTGACCCCTCGCCTCTTCCCTTAAAGGTACACCGTCCTTTTAGATGAATGTCTCTCGTTATATAGATGTGGGTCACCACAATATATCAAATATTTACTGCCAAAACATGCACTGCATTGAGGTGGTTTATTTGAAAACCAGCATACCAGTGTTGATTTATTTGGGATATTTTAGCAAGTACTTTAGAAACACGTTTGTTGCATTCCATCAATTTTCTGGCGAGACCTGGAGGAATCTTCATAATAACTAACAAATTGAAAGCCCAAATGCATATATTCACTGAACGAAGATTGTGAAAATGAGATGCACGTTTCTCGCTAGAAATGTTATCAAAATGCATTTTGATGCTGGAACTATCTTAATATATTGCGTTGTCTACTGAGAATAAAAGGAAAGGCAGCCCTTTTTTTTTTTTGCTTTTCACAGACAGAAACTTGGCAGTCACGTGGCTGCAGGCTCCACCAACATTGGCTATAAGTTAAAATCTTGACGTGAAATGTATTTTTTTTGTTAAGAAATGTCAAGATTTTTATGTATCCGGGTGTTTGCAGAAGTGTAAAATGCCAACATTTTATTCCGGCGACTGGGTTGCACATTGGCTCACTTTGTAAGCTGCCCAACTCAGTGAGGTGAAGAAGTTCAGGTGGCGGTGTAAATGTAGGGATTTGAGTGTGCCGCTACGCATGGCTGGCCGCAGCAGGAATAGACGCTGCATTATGTTTATTATAGTGGAGCAGACAAACGTTCGAATATTGGAATGCAACGAGCGAATAAACACAATATTGGCATATTTTTACTATTCATATTCATTTCAGGAACCATAATATACATTCATTCATTCATTCATTCATTCATTCATTATCCAAACCGCTTATCCTTACTCAGGGGTCGCAGGGATGCCGGAGCCTATCCCAGCAGTCACTGGGCACCAGGCGGGGAGACATCCCGGACAAGCTGCCAGTCCATCACAGGGCCCAAACATACTGTAACGTGCATGGATAAGAAGACACGCTGGCCGCTGGATGGCGGGTCTGACCCTTTAGTCGAGCGGTTAGCGATGTCTCCTGCAGTGCGGGCGATACGGGTTCGCGTCCCGGCCGCGGCAGTTCCTGTGGTTGCGTTGTCCCCCCCCCGAATTCGCTACAGTATCATCACAAATTAAGAAAAATGAAAATTAGATGGTCAGCGTTCAGCTACTAGGCTTACAGGTAGACCTGCAGCGGCGACGCTACATTCAGCAGCAAATGCATTGTGTGCTTTACTGGTTCGTGGCAACCGGACAGCAACATCTGCTACCGTGCAGGTCTCTGACAGACTCACTTCCAGAGATGCAAAGGGAGAAAGAGCCTGCCATCCCTCACATCCAGCTCGAGCTAACAAGACAGAGGGTTACGCTCCAGAGATCTGTATACGGATAGCCCACTGTACTGAGAGCCATCTCAGTTCTTCCTCAAACTCTGGCACCTAATTGTGAGGCTGAGCACACAGCTGTGGTACCACAGTCGGACGCGGGCTCTGTAATCTCTATGACGTTGTCATGTGATTTCTCCCTCGCTACCCAGAGAGCATCACGGAGAGGCAGGAAATGAAATCAACGTGTGTCTCCTCACTGAGCGTTGCTTCATTAGCGTGGGCTCTACAGATGTAGCAGTAAATCTGATTTATGAAAGGCTGACAATAAAAAGCACCACAGACAGAAAGGGAACGGATTTAAGCAAAGGCTAGAAACACAATTTACTGTGCTTCGCCGCAAGTTTACCAATGTTTGAAAGAGGACAAAATAAGAGGAGCACATCCCTCTAGTCTGTGCAGTATCCTTTCCTTCTTGCAGCAAATTCCGGGTTCGAATTACAGGAGAGCTAAGGGGAGCTCGGCTTCCCTGAAAAGGCCATAAGCTCCCCTGAAAGTCTACTTTTGAGAAATTTAGGGGGAGCTCTGAAACGTCGCCCATTTTTGTGTGACAGGTAATAGATTTGTATTTTTCTGCGTATTAAGGGAAAGGGCAGTGGAAGCTGGTCAGGTGAATCGGCTGTACTAAATTGTCGCTTGGTGTGAATGGGGTGTACTGCACCACAAGGCGACATCGCTAACCGCTCGGCTAAAGGGTCAGACCTGTTAGCTAGGGGCTATAACGTGTCTTATTAGTAGTTTACAGTCGTCACCCTCCCCGGAAGCGCGCCCTCGCGCTTGTTCTTCCCGCGCTCCGAAGAGACTTCTGAGGATCTGCACACTTCCGGATCCCACCGCTGCCACCAATGTAAGCGGTTACTTTCTTGCCCGGTGCGGGATTCGATACGAGGTGTACTGCACCACAAGGCGACATCGCTAAGCGCTCGGCTAAAGGGTCAGACCTATTAGCTAGGGGCTAACGTGTCTTATTAGTAGTTTACAACAGTATTTGCACGAATTTGACAGTTTTTTATCAATTCGATCAGGTATAGCTAGTTTGCTTTCTCGCTGTTACGAATAAGACAAACATTTAATTTTCACTTTTCTTGATGGCGACGAGGTGCTGGCTGAGGAGGAGGAGGCATGTGAGGGCGAGGAGGAGGAGGTGAGGGAGAGGGAGACCGGCACAACACGTCAAACACGGCGCACACGCCTCTATGTACCTATAGACTGGTGCTCATTACTCTTGTTGATGCTCCCACATAAGAAAAACAAATGTGTCGCCTTGCACGGCGTTACCCAGTCCAGAAAGAGCACCACTGTGTAGTTTAGGACAGTGTTTCTCAACCGGGGGTCCGCGGACCCCTAGTGGTCCGTGGTGTAATTGCAAGGGGTCCGTGAAAATAAAATATCTTTAAAAAAAAAAGATCCTATGACATTTATAGAAATAGGATTATTTTACTCAAATGTGACTGAGACCTTTATCTACCTAAACTATAAAGGGTAACAGGACTTTTTTTCTCTAATTAAATCTTTTTCACAAGTGTAATTTATTGTATTTTAATAAGAAATCTCGCTCCCGTTTGCATTGTTAAAAGTTACTGCATAAGAATTCTGTTTTGTTACATATATCTGAAAGTTACTGAATACATATTCTGTTGTTACATATATCTGAAAGTTACTGAATACATATTCTGTGTTGTTACATATATCTGAAAGTTACTGCATAAGAATTCTGTTTTGTTAACTATATCTAAGTTACAACTGAAAGCTCTTATTTTTGCCCCAAAGAGTGAATAAATGCTATAATGCAATTTAAAATGCAGTTTCTACTGTTTCGATCAAATTGCAACCCCCCTCCCCCAAGATCAGGTGGAGGGGTCCTCAGGGTAGATCAAAAATACGCAGGGGGTCCAGGACCCCAAAAAGGTTGAGAACCACTGGTTTAGGAGACGGAATGAAATACATGCATTCAGCTCGCATGACTATAGGCACAGCCGTGCAGACGGATGGCTAGGTCCTGAAATTTGTTTAGGAACCAATAAGCAGAGTCGAAACTGTAAAATGTTGGAACCGGTTCTCGATGCCCAACCCTAGTTTCCACCAAATTCGATCACTGACAAATAAATTTGGATTGTCGATGGCCGATTGCTTTCTAAGTGCTTTGAATATCTTTATTATACGGTGCTGTTCTCCAGCATTGGTATTAGCATGTTGTAGTTTTTGACACGTGACATTTAAGATCATTTCGGTTACAAATATATAGTCGACAGGCAGCCTGGCAGGTAGATGGATGGATGGATGGATGGATGGATAGATAGATAGATAGTTTATTTTTCTCAGAGAAGAAATTCTTCACAGTTGGTGCAAGTACCACGATAATACATGTAGATTGACAGACACATAACCCAGTAAGTCAGACACTCCACATTGCACATATGACAAATACATACTGACTGTGCAGAGACATAAGGCTGTTATCGCTTGGGGGAGGTGGGGGGCATACCGCTTGGTTTGTGCCCATATTGCAGAGGGGACAAAGCTTTCACCAAAGTGGGTCCTCCTGCACATTGTCGCCTTGTTTCTATGACCAGGGGGCAGGAGGGTGAATTGCTGATGAAGTGGGCGCTCTGTGTCGTGTGCAAGTACATTATATGAGTGCTATGTCTTGCAGTACTCGGCAAAGCTGCCTGTCTCTGTATTCTCTTTCCACATCCTTTATCTCAGCTATCAGCTATTTTCGGATCCCCCTCGGGTTCCCTCAATAGGGAGGCATGTGAGACATATAGCCCTATCGCCCTACTAATTTTAGTACCTAACACAAATAATGCAAAAAATATCAATGCATAGAAACATATCAGTATATCTGTGCTTTACATATACTGCCCTTTTTTAACACACACACACACACACATACATATACACAGAAACATAAATACACAATATTTGTTGTATGACATTACCAGTTGATATAATGTAGTCACAACAGATCGCCTCAAGGTACTGAACGTTTTTTCAGACGTTTTCAACCTTCTTTCTTAAACAACCATGCTATGTTGATATTAGCGATACTTTTATGTAACTTCATTTTGTGGTTAAGATTGGTTAAGGAGGGAGTTTAGTATTTTCTGCGACTGGTTTACGCATGCTATTGTTTAAGGAGTGAACTGTGCACGGAGGGTGGCTCATTTGGCAAAGATGCATAACATGCAATTGCAAAATTGAGTTTAAATCTTGCACCTGACAGATGGAATCATGGATATTGCCCCCCCCCCCCACCTCCACCCCATCCCCATTTTCGCTTGTTCCTGCTCATCTCAATATTCTGCTACCCCAGTAAAGCAAATATGACAGATTTGTAGCCAGAAATGTAGCCATTTATTTTTTATATCTACAAAAAAATATAAAAACTATAAATATAAAATAAAGTGCTTTGAGTGGCTGTTGCAGCTAGAAAAACATATATATATATATATATATATATATATATATTATACTATATTGATCCCCGTAGGGAAATTACGCACTGCATTTAACCCATCCTAGCTGTGTAGCTAGGAGCAGTGGGCAGCCGCCATGCAGCGCCAGGGGACCGACTCCAGTTGGTCTTGCCATGTCTCGGTCAGGGGCACAGACAGGAGTATAAACCCTAACATGCATGTCTTACGATGGTGGGCGAAACTGAGGCACCCGGAGAAAATGCTCCCCAGACACAGGGAGACAATGCAAACTCCACACAGAGGACGACCTGGGATGATAACCCCAGGACCTCGAACCCAGGACCTTCTTGCTGTGAGGCGACAGCGCTAACCACTGCGCCACCGTGCCGCCCTTATATAAATATATAAATGCAATCCATCCATCTGATATGATGTCTGTGTCATGCTCCAACAGCAGTTCCTTTGCAGCTTAATCCTCCAAATTTAATTCATTTGCCAAACGCTGTCTATGAAAGTAGTCGTACGTTCTAGGCAGGGCTTGTTCTCTGTTGTTTGTAACGTGCCGTTAATGTAAGTGTGCTGCGCAGATAAGGAGATGTCAGTAAACAGACTCAAAAAGCAGGAACAACTATTCTAGTCGTTAGGTCCAAAGCCTTGTCTCGGTGCCCCACTAATTACAAGTCCGTGTCAGCATTAATGAGTTGTATGCCTGGGTGGCAAAACTCATCGAGGCAATTACGACAAACCGCTAATTCTCAGATATCATTGTACTCATGTTCTACTACTGAATGCATGACGCCCAAAAATATTTCCTGGTATATATATGTTGCATAACGGCACACACGTATTAAATCCACACATATACTAGAAAATCAAGAAGAAATACATATTTATGGGTTTTTTTTTTTTTTTTTTACTATAGCATTCATCATAGCAGAGCAGCGGTATTTATAGAAATGGTACAATTCTCGTTGCATGTGCGGTGGTTCTCTTGACTGGTTTTGCAGGCTTGTTACAGAGAGTCTGCTCAGTTGAGTAAACAATTAGGTTACCATCATGCATAAACCAGGAGCAGACAGTGGGACTGTTCTGCAGAGTTTATCTAAACAATCATACTTGATGGTTTTGAGAGCTTGAACATTAGTAATTCACCCCGTGGAGTGATTCGAAAATACACAGGGGGGGGGGGCACCCGTATATGCAGCATTATCAGAGATTAAAGTTGGATATTTTGGGCACGGATATTGTTTGGGGCTGTGTGGTTCCTGCTCACACACTCAAGGCTTATAGCCATTGTCTTGTCACATTGTGGCCACCACTGTTATTTATTGAGAGAATCCTATAAAAACATGCAACGTTCTCAGTTTCTTGCTGTCGTGATCTACCGAGTGGACCCAAACACAGACACAGAGCGAATGTAAACGAATGAGGTGGGTTTATTAGAAAAAGGGGGAAGTGTGGAGTGGGGTTTTTTTTTTGTGTTTTTTTTTTTTGTTTTTTTGGAGGGTTGTTGAGCAAGCAGGGAGGCGGGCAGGCAAGCAGATGTGGAAAAGGGGGGGTGTAGAGTGGGGGTTTTGAAGCGCCGTCGAGCAAGCAGGCAGGCAGGCGGGCGGGCGGGCGGGCGGGCGGGAGGCGAGCCTGCGCATAGGAGAGGAGACAGCGAGGCAGGATAAGGCAAGGTAAACAGATTTGTCAAGACACGAGGAATGGTCTCTACCGGAGAGGCCCGAAGCGTTTCACTACCAACTGTAGCTGGAACCACAATCTGGCGACGAGTGGGTGAAGAGCCAGGGTTGACATACTGCTGGGGTTGATGAGCTTGAGGGAGGACAAGTGTGGATGAGCAGGAGGGAGGACGGGAAGGAGCGCCACGCCAAGCAGGAGCACACGGAGACATGGGGTAAAACTTGGATGGCGCGGTGGGGCGTCCGGGTAGCATAGCGGTCTCTTCCGTTGCCTACCGACACGGGGGTCATCTGTTCGACTCCCCGTGTTACCTCCGGCCTACAGACACAATTGGCCGTGTCTGCTGGTGGGAAGCCAGATGTGGGTGTGCGTCCTGGTCGCTGCACTAGCGCCTCCTCTGGTCGGTCGGGGGGGTGGGGACTGGGGGGAATAGCGTGATCCTCCCATGCGCTACGTCCCCCTGGTAGTCAGGTGAAAAGGAGCGGCTGGCGACTCCACATGTATGGGAGGAGGCATGTGGTAGTCTGCAGCCCTCCCCGGGTCGGCAGAGGGGGTGGAGCAGTGACCGGGATGGCTCGGAAGAGTGGGGTAATCGGACGAGTACAATTGGTGAGAAAGGGGGGGGGGGGCAAAAACAAAAAAAACTGGACGGCATGGACCCAGTAGCTGTGACACTTACTGTTCGAGAATATATTTCTCTATATTGTCACAATATATGTGTGAACAAACTCATGCCATCGATCACACATAAAATGATCAGTATAGATTGTCATGCCACAGTTTCGTATGTTTTTCCTTCAGTGCTGCATCATGTGTTGCCTGTAGAGTTTACAGAGCATTATCGGTGAGAAGTGATAAGATGTAATAACGCTTGTTTGGCTGGAAAACACTAGTTAGAAACAGCTAATGAGGTGTGCAGAAATGCATCGAGTGTTGGGTGATTTAGCATAGCCGCAGTGTCTAAAAAGTGAGTTCGGTCCCCTTTGTCAGCGGTGCGATAAGGCAAGCCAAGGTCAAAATGAGATAACGGAGACAATTTATGTGCGTGGATTATTGTTTTAGCAGGCTTGGTAGTCTGCCGCGGTGTTGTGTGTTACGATATCAGTATTGTTTACTCTGAGAGTAGGTTCGGTGGAGTATCGGCTTTTATATGCAAAACAAATAACATGGTGATAACTGAGGAGTGAATGTGCGATGAGGAAAGGAACGAAGCAGAGCATTGTGCGCTCGGTAAGGGCAGTACTTGTCGGTGTCAACAGAACTGCTGTACCCACTTGTTCAGGGTAGAATGTCCTTGATTGCAAGCCTTACAGGATTTCAGAGCCTACCAAAGGCACCAGAGAGATCCTTTTTATACCTTCAGGAGCTCGGTGTCACTTAGCTGTCCCCTGAGGAGACCTCTGATAATACCTGACTAACACAGACAAAAGCATCTTTTTACCCTAATGGGATTGTGCAGGTGTCACATGTGCTGGCCCTGGATGTGGCATTCTGTGTGGCCACAGTACTATACTGGCCCCACGAGGGTACGATCCTGAATGAATGACTTCTTGTGTCACTTTCGGAGAGCTTCTAAGAGAAATCCCATTAGCCAGTAAAAAGGATAAACTTAGCTTGAATAATTTGATTCATTCATACGATGTAGATTCAGCACTGATGCTGAAATATGAGAGACTCGCTTACAGATGTGGGCCTAACAAGGGTGCCTCTCTTTGCCTCTTGAGTATCAGTCAAGCCCCAGCTTCATCTGATAGCGCCATCAGGAAGTAGCGATTATATCTTGGGGGCTATCTGTTTCTCTAGCCAATGTCAAGTCTTGACTGTGCTCCTGTTCCTCAGCATCAGTTTTACTGCTCGGGCATTGCCTTTTACTGATGGAGCATCCCCTCTTGTGTGGCCGGCATCGGGTCCCCCAGGGAGGACAGAAGAATTATGAGTTATTGCAGTTGTTTAGATTTTGGATGTATTGATCTCAAGTTTATACTTTGGCCTCATTTACTTGTTGACGCTGTGCCACTGAGAGGCGGTGCCCCAACTTTAAAGGCAGTCGGTATAAAATTGCTCGAAAACTAAGCCGTGTGCACCAGTGCTCGGACTGCCTGCCATAATTTGCAATATGTGCACGCCCTTCAGAGAGGTGTGGTTCAGTCTGAATGTTTACATATGGTGGGATGTGCTCGAACTGTAATTTAGGGGCTGTTTTGATGCCCGGAAAACTATTGTCAGCTAAATACAGAGGACAACGTACCAAATGAGAAATCGTCAGATCAGGAGCTCGTTGCTCCATATACTGTTATGCCAGTTGAGAGGATTGTGGGCGAGATCAAGGTGAAAATCTGATGTAGTCTGCCGTTTATGACTCTGTTTGCGGGGGGCAGAGTAACTGCCCCTTTAAAGTGTATCACGTCTCCGCTAAACCTGTACTCTCGGACCTCCAAATCATATTCTCCCAGAGTCGTTGGACTTCATCTGGGAAATCGAATACTATGCATGCTTCTTAGTATTGTATAGTATTTTGTGTGTTTCTCATGTGCATATTCTGCATTCTTCTGTCTCTCAAGAACAGTTAATCGATCACCAGAACCTGCCGTTTTACCGCAACTTCTGCTCTACAGTTTAAATTTTGGCACAGCTGTTTGCGTATTAGTTTAAAGATGTAATCCCAGCACAACAACTCAGAAATGCCAAGAGGTATCAAATCAAGGTGATGCTGCCAAACGCAAGCCTCTGCAGAGGGATCACCGGAGGAAGTGAGCCGCTTTAATCTCAATTTCATTTGCAGGCACACATTTATAGTAATCTTGGCCTACTTTAGCCCTTACGATATGAGCTATCCCTTATCTTGTCTTGATGCATGCTCAATGATGCAGGTAAGGAAATCGGAGAAGGTTGAATCAGTTCATCTGGATACACCGTTTGCTGACAGATTCGGGAATGTTTGCAATCACAGCGTTGTGAAACGGTGACGGGGGGCGGGGATCCCTGCGGTCACTTCAGACCGACGATGTCACCTAGATGAGTGATGAAACGTATCTTGTCAAGACACATCGTATCCAGATGAACTGATTCAACCTTCTTTGATATCCTTTACCTCGTCTCAGTATGTAAAGCAGCAGCGTGCGTCCCTGATTCCCTCCTTGGAGAATGAGGTCCGATCCACTGTCCTATCAATCCCCACTGGCAACCGTGGCCATGTAGCTGGGCTGGGTCTGGCCCGTCGGTGTGTTTTGCATTCATTCACCAATGAGTGTCAGAGAGTGAGTAATTGAGTAAGCAAGGCAGCCTGTTTGTCTGCATCTGTGTTTGATGCTGTGCATTCACCAGTCTCTAAGCTCATTACATTAATCAGGTTAAACACAGGGGTACTGGGGAGCCCTTGGCCCGCAGCATATTTCCTCTGGCCTTCCCCAGTGAGGCCGAGAGCCTCTCACACAGACACTGGCTGAGCTGGTGAGATCCTGCCCTGCAGCAGCCTTCTCCTAATGATCTCCTCTCAGTACTTCTGTTTGTACAGAATCCACACTGGGCTATTCAGCTGCACCCATGCTGTCATAATGACTGGCTTGTAATTGTAGGGCCTTTCGGATAGCCAGCTTTTCATTTGCGAGCATCAGATTGTCTCTTTTTTAGCCGTGCCAGCTAACACTTGACCACGCTGATACATTGACTAAATAACGTCTTTTCTCTCAGCAGTTTGCGATCGCTCTTTGTCCTTATGTCCAGATGATGGGAAAATGGTGGCTCGGAAAGACTTTTTTGTTTTTGTTTTTTCAAGTGCTATAGCCTGAGTGTGAGTTAAAGACTATAACACGACTATCTTTTACAATCTAAGTTTCACAGCTGTCCTACTGAGCTATCATTTGGTGTACGTCTTTTAGCAAGGCAGTGTTTGTGTGTTGGGGAAATGCTGAGAGTGACACTCTAATCTTTCCTTTTCTCTTTTTGTAGCAGACTTCACTGAGTTTAAAAACCCGATTCAGCAGTACTAATAGTGTTGGACTTGCATATTTCCCCCTTTTTTTTAAATTAATTTATTTATTTTTTTATGTCAAGAGCCGCAAAATATCTGCTGAAATCCTTTACGATTTTGTGCCTCCACATTACAAATTAGCACTAGTATGAGAAAACAGTTTTGTTTTTTTTGGGATTAAAAGCAAAACAGACACATCTCAGTTGAGTGTTATGACCACAGCAATGACCTTTCTGTTTGAATATTGAGGGCGTGTGCAGCAATTAGACTGGAGAAACGTGAATTTACTCTATAAGAGACAACGAAATACAGATCCTTTTGTCATGCATAGCATTGCTTTACTGCTGCACAACAAAACACCCTTTTTTTTCCTTTTTTTTTTTTTTTACATAGACTGAGAGATGACAGAAAGCTACCTGACCTGGGAATTGCCCAAAACCGGGGTTGCTATGGCAACCAGCAGATGTGGAGCATGAAATACTGAGCCTGCGAGTCCTTAACTAAGCAAGGCAGCATCCCTTACATGCAACACTCCTGATCCTTTGGCCCCTCTGTTTGGGTGGCGGTCCAGATGCATGACATCGCCAGATTGGTATTACTGTGCTTGCCATATGACCCCCATTGCACTGCCCCAGAAGCCTGTTGAAAGTAGAGTCATATAAAGAATATGAGTTGCATAGCTCCCCTCATTTGACCTCTGGTTACACAACATGTGAGGGTATCCATGCTTTCTGTGGGAGTGGAACAGAAGTTTATGAGGTTGCATTATAAAGCAAGAGATTTTTTTTTTGTTTCTTGTAATCAGAAACACGTGAATATGGTCTAAGGGTGCAAAGCCAATGAGTATGAAGGTGTATTGCTCTTCGGAGAACTATTTTTGTTGGCAAAAAAACTGTTCAAAATGCAGTTTATGTACAACTATACCCAATTCGGTTTTAGAATATACAATGGGCTAAAACAAAGCCCCTTGAATGAAAGAGAGGGATGTTTATGAGACACAATTTTGTGTTTTTCACATTGAACGTGATGGGAAAATGTCTTTTCTGCACACACTGGCGAGAATCTACTTCCTGTCGTGCAACATTATGTCAAGACATGTCTTGCACATGCACCTAAAATAGACATTTAAGCAGCATTTTCATTATTCTTTTTATTCTTTCTATTCAATCTCCCTAAGTGTTTTGTTTGTTTTGCTGCACAGATTGTGATACGTGCCTACAAGTTCAAGTTCAACTTTATTGTGGTATGTATTTAGAATACAATGCAATTCTTGTGCGCTGGCTTTCTCTGCCTTAACACAAGGGACACAAGGACAAAGAACACAAGGACACACCATCCCCAAAAAGAAAACATCGACAAAAAAAAAAAAAAAACACAGCAAATTCAAACATTATATACACAATATACGGGACATGATAACACAGCGATGCAAGGTGCATATGGGTGCGTCAGTTGTTCAGCGACCTGATTACTTGTGGAAAGAAACTATTACCGAGATGGGTGGTGTGTGATTTGATGCTCCGGTAGCATTTTTGTTTAGATTGAAAGCGCAAGAACAGAACATCAGCGAGGTGGCTGGTGTCCTTAATGATGTTTTGGGCTTTTCCTTTTGCAGCCAGAGGTGGAAAAATGACAAAGTTGGCGGTAGTTCCGTGCCAGTGATTTTTGGCGGACTATGAATTCCTTGACGTTGTTCTGTAAGCCTTTTATATCGAGTTTAAATATACCTATGAAGAACCTTTACAGATGCTTCTTTATTTTCTTCAAGAGGGCTATATTCCTGCCTAAGCTGTCAGACTTAAACTAGAAATGCGTTTCTTTTGTAGCCTTCTCTCCTCGCAGGGGAATTGCAGTGGGAAATACCGAGGAAGAACGCTCTTGTCATGCAGCATAAATCTGCCTCTAACATTGAGAAGCAGTGTTTAGAAAAGGCTCCCCAATTTGTCTGCAGGTCTCCTGCACCAGGCATTCAAGTTGAAGAGCTCTCTGAAGTGTATAATATTTGCCTGACGGAAAGCTATTGTATACACCTTTTCTAGCCAATTTAAACATTTGATCCTCCAGCGCCTTTAGTCCTCGCTGAAAGAAAAACAAAGCTGCACGAAGCCACATGCAGTGCTGTGTGTGGAATGAACTCCCAGCATCCCTGAAAAACTTGAGTTTTTTTGCTTGCCTTAGCCTCCCACAGATTGCCTTCAACATTTATGGTTGGCTCTGGATGTTGACCAACCATTAATCATTTTAGGAGGGAACGTACACTAGAAAGCTACTCCGCTAATTGGGTCTATAGTAAGCAGTATTGTGATTTGAGCTAGAAAATGAACTTGACTTGGCTTTACTGTTGCTAAGTGCTTTTCTCTGCAGCTCCATCTCGCTAGCTTGTAAAACTGTATTTATTCCCCCCCCCCCCCCACACCATGTTTAGGAAAGTTGTGGTCTCATGTGACGGTGATGACATGCATTGTACAGTGGGCAAGGCCTGGGATCGAGCCTCTAGCTATGGGCTTTGGCTTGGTAAATTACTTCAATCTTTGTGTGTGGGGGGGGGGGGGAATCAGGTAGTACAGTCAGTCTGATTCCCATGATGTGAAGCGCCACACTGTGATGTTGCAGTTTAGGAAAGTTGTGGTCTCATGTGACGGTGATGACACGCATTGTACAGTGGGTAAGGCCTGGGATCGAGCCTCTAGCTATGGGCTTTGGCTTGGTAAATGACTTCAATCTTTGTGGGGGGGGGGGGGGGGTCAGGTAGCACAGTCAGTCTGATTCCCATGATGTGAAGCGCCACACTGTAATGTTGCATTGCGTTTTTACAAAGCAACTTCACTGAAGCAGTAAAGCCAGAGTGACACTTTTACGGAGAGGTGTTTTAATTTTTCAGACACATGCCATCAAAGTAAATCAAAGTCAACGCTTCTCAATCTCGCTTTTCTGTGCCCTTCATGACAGGATAGCTGGGGGCCTTCCCGGATCAAACCATCAGCATTCTGTAATGTGTGCGGATAAAGCCGTTCCCGACATTGCGGTAGCTCTCGCCGACCTTGTCTGTTTGACATTTCCAAGTTGACTTTAGCTCAAATCCTTAGAGCACAGCTGAGTGTATTGTTCATGAAGATGACCCTGGAAGCAGCGGCAGTCACGGGCTGGGAACTGATAGAGTGGAAGTGGCTGCTGCCGCTCTCCAGCCTTATATGTCCAGGAAAAGCTGGGCACGGCAGCAGCCGTAGCAATAGCGGGCAGAGCCACTGGTCCGGAAACAATGGGCCAATAGCACGGCCTCTCCCTGAACCTCTTTCAAGGTTTCATTTCACCCTCAAAAGGGGTTTTCATTGTTGTCATGACTGCTTGACAATAGATCACGATGTTGCCAGTCGTTTTACTTTAAGATGTACCAGCTCCCTTACCAAAGTGTGTCTTATAATAACACAAAGCCATGTGTTACGGAAACTGAAGAAATGGCGTTTCACAATTTGCGATTACACAATTGGCACGGTGGCGCAGTGGTTAGCGCTGTCGCCTCACGGCAAGAAGGTCCTGGGTTCGATCCTCGGGGTTTTCCAACCTTGGGGGGGTCATCCCAAGGTCGTCCTCTGTGTGCAGTTTGCATGTTCTCCCCGTGTCTGCGGTGGGTTTCCTGCGAGTGCTCCGGTTTCCCCCCCCACCATCAAAAAGACATGCGTGTTCATGTTTATTCTCCTGTCTGTGCCCCCTGACCGAGGCGGCCGCCCACTGCTCCCAGCTGCACAGCTAGGATGGGTTAAATGCGGAGCGTAATTCCCCAATGGGGATCAATAAAGTATCTCAAAAGAATTGGCAGAACATTGTGTCGCAAAACTTGTGTGCAAAAATGTAAATTGGGTTCTTGACCAGATAATTGTCATTTTGCTGAAGGAATCAGCAAAATACTCTGTGTGCTTCGTGGTATAATGGGTCTTCCTTTACTGCATGCCAGGGGAGATAAAACTCTTAGAGAATCCCTCGGAGCAATAGACTTTGGAGAGACGCCAGTGTATGTTCCAATCCACTGCTCTTGATACTGTAATCAGTGAGCTGGTGGTTGCAGGCACTCAGCTACCCAGGCCAAGGAAGAATGAGAGAGAGGCTCTTGGTTGGGGAGACGCCGTGGACAGGAGATTGCTGTCACCTGATTAACAGGATATGACACTCCGGGCGTGATTTATATTGGCGCCTAAGCCGAGAGCATGTTGTATAATACTTGGGCTCGCGGCGCACTTAAGGATGATTCATACTGAATATTTATGTGAATGAAATTTTAAAGGGTTTGCCCTTTGCAATGTGGGACATGAATACGTATATGCATGTCAATCTGTTGGCTTGTGTGCATGCTTGCGTGGGCTTACACGTGTACTGGCACGTGTCTGCACACTGTTGTTTGTTGGTCGGATAGTTTGGATGGGGAAAATATCCATATACATTTACTGTATCTCATTAATGATGCTCATGCAATGCTGTATGTGCTAAATTTAAGCTGTTTTGGTGTCACATTCCTACATGCACTCTTTTGTCCTGCAGACATCAAATCCCACATGATTTGGCATTCAGTTAATATGAGATTGCACTATTGATTGTGTTAATTGTGCCTATTCCTTGTGAGTCGGTGACCTGTCCTGTCTTGTGCTGAAGTATTGCATGGTAGAGGTACCCTGCGGAGCGGGAACAGCCACACCAGTCTGGTAGTGTTGCGTGGTGCAGGCTACTTCGAGACCGGGACTGGAGGAAGCGTCGGCGGTCCTGATAAAATGCAATGCACTGATTTCATTAGCCATCTCTCGAGTCGTCTTTAAGGTCAGAAAGTCGGACCAGTTAGTTTCTAGAGCTTTGTTCTGGCATAATCTTACGCTTATTACTGTCGCATTAAATCTGTGGAAACTCTTTCCGACGTCCTTCCCCTCGCCCCCTATGCCCATCACTGTCTACGTCTGTTAAAAGAATATCATTCAAATTGTGGCACTCTATGGTACGTACCACTGGTACACAGCACTGGAAGACCATTGTCCTTGATTTAATTTGATTTATTCTAACCCTATACTTAGATATGGTGTCTTCGGTTACATTCTGTATTGTATAGGCTAAATGTCTGTAGTGCTGCAGGGAGACCGGAGATTGTAGATAGGCCGCTATCACAAGCCTTAACTATTCTGTACAAATCAGGTGCCTGGAAAAAGACTGGGGTTCAACAGCTGAATGTCGACTTGCGTTGAGGAATGCGGGGCTGTCCGAAAACGGAGGTGTCCTTGTGCTGAAATGTTCCCGACAACGGCCTTGCATTGTGGCCTGAGAGTTTTTTGTTTTTTTTTGTCTTGAGGTTGTGCTTCACGGGCCCGTTGTACCACGGCCACCGACTCATCCTCCCAGCAACATCCTCGTTACATCACATTTAACTTGAACGCCAGCCCTGTGTGACGCTGGTGTCACTTCAGAGGCGGTGGCAGATAGTTGGGTCGATAGCTTACATGTGGGGCTAGTGTTTATGACTCAATAAATGTGATATGTAACTTTGTGGGTCATGCCGAATAGATGTTCCATACACCAAGCAGCGAGTCAATAAAAACAGGGCGATATTACATACGTTCTCACATGGAGCCGCTTAAAAATTGCCGTGAAGTCATACCAAGCAAGCGGCGTTTCATCCGTTCTGCTGAAAGGTCACGTTTTGATGTCAGTAATGGGAGTCATAATATGAACACATGGGTGGATCTGAGACATTTTGGAATGACGTCATCAACAGCGTATTTTATTCCATCCATCCATTATCTTAACCGCTTATCCTGCTCTCAGGGTTGCGGGGGGGATGCCGGAGCCTATCCCAGCAGTCACTGGGCGGCAGGCGAGGGAGACACCCTGGACAGGCCGCCAGGCCATCACAGAGCACACACACACCCATTCAATTCAATTCAATTTAGTACGGCCAATTCACCTGACCTACATGTCTTTGGACTGTGGGAGGAAACCCACGCAGACACGGGGAGAGCACGCAAACTCCACACAGAGGACGACCCGGGATGATCCACCAAGGTTGGACTACCCCGGGGCTCGAACCCAGGACCTCCTCGCTGTGAGGCGACCGCACTAACCACCGTGCCACCGTGCCGCACAATGTATTTTAGGCTAGGCTATATGTGTAGTTGATAACGCCACCGACAAATTCCCTTTCACCGCAATTAGGCCATGAGAAACACAGCAGTTATATATATATCCCCGACGCCAGGCTTATATGTAACTGTGACAAATAAGTAAATGTGTGCGATAGAACATGGCACCAACGCTGTTCGAATGGCAACGAACAGAAGTTGAAGCAGCACGCACCATGCTGGTGGATTTTATACCCGATGAATTAGGAGCTATTACATATTTAAGCGACACCAGTTCTAAAGGTCACCGTGTTTCATTGGAAGCTTGACGGAAAAAAAAAAAAAAGCACAAAACTCATTTTACTCTTCTTCTTTTTTTTTTTGTGTGTTAATTGAATCAACCATGACGAACGGTGAATTCTTCACAACAGAGGGCTGAACGTTTGACTCCGACCATGTTCACTGTTCCTCATCACGGCGGTAATTTTCCTGACACAGTCGTCAGTCTGAGCCAGATGTAGCATTCCGGAAACCGGAGGGTCATTTAAAGGAGCCTGTTGAAATGAGATTTATGGGGGGACACAGATGGTGTTGACGATGATGAAACCATCGTGGATTGAGTCTTTTGTTATTCGGCCCACCAAGATGGCGCCGCAGATGGCGGCCTCGGTCCTGCGCTCCTTATTTCACGCGGTTAGATTTGCATCGGGCCACAAGAGACGGGGGGGATAGACAAGCTGGAAGAAGAAAGTTTTGCATCGGGTTATGCAAACTCTCCAAAGACGCGGGCAAGCTCGCCTACCACCGAGCCAGAGAGTCCAGACAGACTCGGACACCACCTGAACTCGGCGGTGCCCTGGCCGAATGACTAACAAACTTACTCGTGATTGGTGGAGCTCTCCTCTAGTAGTTTTTTATTGGCAAGCTTGTTCCTCATGTCTTTAAATCAGATTAGGGTGTATATTTAGTACACACATAGTACACTTGGGCAACTACTTGGGCTGTGCGAGCCGGTCGTGTTGACTAAATAAATGTTTAGTACCGTGGCCTACTGTATCTCTATCATTGAAACGCTTTACAAGAGTTAAACGACTTAAACCAATGAAATCTTGTAGGAGTAATGTAATTGGGGCAAGTAAATCCCCGAGCCGCTCACATAATGGTCTCGTCACAGAGAACGTTCTGATCTGCCCGCTGCATCTCATTGAAGAAAATGTTCGGCTCGTCTGTCCTCGGGAGTTGAGATTTAGGAATTAAATGACATTACCTTTGGTCTAAATCTACATTCCAAGCGTTATTAAAGGCCTCGCCAAATTGTCCTTTAACACTTAGGGATGAGAAAAATTCCTATTCATTACATCCGCCTCGGCCGCGGGTCCTCGTGAAGCGGCACCGGAGGACGTTCTACTTCGCTGGGTATTTTTAGCGTAAGAGGAGCTGCTCTCTCCCCGCCCGTGACAAGGGCAAGATTCATAATTTCTGTGTACTGTATCTGTATTCTCAAATTGCATTACAGCGAAGGGCTAAGCGTTCAGCCCCGCCGACCCGCTCACAGAGGCACGGTCCCCTGCCACATGTTAATGAGAAACACGGTGTACGCCAGGTTGGTTTATGCTTTTTTTTTTTTACCGACACTAAGTTATTGACTACCTGGCTTTGAAGCCTTTTGTAGTGTGGCACAACCTGAAACCAGAACCTGAAAATAGGTTGAATCCATTTCGTGGCCCTGCCTTGTGGCTGCTTTGTGCCCTATGGGAGGGAGGGAGGGAGGGAGGGAGGGGGGGTGATATGTTTATTCATAAAGGTGTTGGAGGAAATGATATCGGACATAATTTGACCGATGATGAATATTTCTGTCCCAATCTAGATTCATGTATTCCCATGAAAAGAAAGGGCTATGACGCAAGAAAGACGTCATGATTAAACACTATAGCGGTTGTATGGTCTTTTATGGGTATAGGAGCGTGATCCTTTGGAAGTGACAATAACTTTATATTTGACATTTATTCGTGTGACATTTATGTGACATTTATTCGTTGAAGTTATCCGTTCGGTTCTCCCGCACGTCCGCACGTCCGCAGTTGTTAAGGTGTGTGATGGTGTTCGTTTTAATACTAATGTAATCTCGTGTCCCTACACCGACTGTAGCGGTTGTGTTTGGGAGTTACGGGGGGAGTTTAGATTATTCGGAATCAATAATCTGCTCCATCCGTCGACCATTTGGTAGCTTACAAGCGTGCCGTTTCGTCTCAGAGTGCTCCATATACATATAATGTGCCGTGGGCCAACGGACAGAAGGAAATGTACTTTTTCCCATGTGCTACTTAAATGATAACCCCAGGCTGTTCAGTAAATGGATGATGTATATATATATATATATATATAAAAAAATCCAGTGAGTCAAGTAAATTCTTTATGAGACAGTACAAGCCTGCTTCATGCCATAAGCAATCATCAGCTGTCTTTGAAGGAAACACTCAACGGCAGGGAAAGTGCTCAACAAATAAGGAGCAAAATAATCCAGTGAGTCAAGTAAATTCAGTACCAGCCTGTTTCATGCTATAAGCAATCATCAGCTGTAAGGGTCATTTCATAGCTGATGATTGCTTATGGCATGAAATAGACTTGTACTGTCTCATAAAGAATTTATTTGACTCACTGGATATTATATATATATATGTGTGTGTGTATACATACATGCATACATACATACATACATACATACATACATACATACATACATATACACACACACACACACGTATATATATATATATATATATATACACACACACAGCCCTGTGATGGCCTGGCGGCCTGTCCAGGGTGTCTCCCTGCCGTCCAATGATTCTGAGAGCAGGATAAGCGGTCTAGATAATGGATGGATGGATATATATATATATATACATATATACAGTGGTGTGAAAAAAGTGTTTGCCCCCTTCCTGATTTCTTATTTTTTTGCATGTTTGTCACACTTAAATGTTTTCAAATCACCAAACTAATTTAAATATTAGACAAAGATAACACAAGTAAACACAAAATGCAGTTTTTTAATGAAGGTTTTTATTATTAAGGGAAAAGAAAAATCCAAACCTGCATGGCCCTGTGTGAAAAAGTGATTGCCCCCCCCCCCATTAAGACATAAATTAAGTGTGGTTTATCACATTTTTGGAAAGCTGAGTTCAATTTCTCTAGCCATACCCAGGCCTGATTACTGCCACACCTCTTCTCAATCAAGAAACCACTTAAATAGGACCTGCCTGACAAAGTGAAGTAGACCAAAAGATCATCAAAAGCTCGACATCATGCTGCAATCCAAAGAAATTCAGGAACAAATGAGAAAGAAAGTAATTGAAATCTATCAGTCTGGAAAAGGTTATAAAGCCATTTCTAAAGCTTTGGGACTCCAGCGAACCACAGTGAGAGCCATTATCCACAAATGGCGAAAACATGGAACAGTGGTGAACCTTCCCAGGAGTGGCCGGCCAACCAAAATCACCCCAAGAGCGCAGCGACGACTCATCCAAGAGGTCACAAAAGACCCCACAACAACATCCAAAGAACTGCAGGCCTCACTTGCCTTAGTTAAGGTCAGTGTTCATGACTCCACCATAAGAAAAAGACTGGGCAAAAATGGCCTGCATGGCAGAGTTCCAAGATGAAAACCACAGCCGAGCAAAAAGGACATAAAGGCTCATCTCAGTTTTGCCAGAAAACATCTTGATGATCCCCAAGACTTTTGGGAAAATACTCTGTGGACTGACAAGACAAAAGTTGAACTTTTTGGAAGGTGTGTGTCCCATTACATCTGGTGTAAAAATAACACAACATTTCAGAAAAGGAACATCATACCAACAGTAAAATATGGTGGTGGTAGTGTGATGGTCTGGGGCTGTTTTGCTGCTTAAGGACCTGGAAGACTTGCTGTGGTAAATGGAACCATGAATTCTGCTGTCTACCAAAAAATCCTGGAGGAGAATGTCCGGCCATCTGTTCGTGAGCTCAAGCTGAAGCGCACTCGGGTTCTGCAGCAGGACAATGATCCAAAACACACCAGCAAGTCCACCTCTGAATGGCTTAAGAGAAACAAAATGAAGACTTTGGAGTGGCCTAGTCAAAGTCCTGACCTGAATCCGATTGAGATGCTGTGGCATGACCTTAAAAAGGCGGTTCATGCTCGAAAACCCTCCAATGTGGCTGAACTACAACAATTCTGCAAAGACGAGTGGGCCAAAATTCCTCCACAGCGCTGTAAAAGACTCGTTGCCAGTTATCGCAAACGCTTGATTGCAGTTGTTGCTGCTAAGGGTGGCCCAACCAGTTATTAGGTTTAGGGGGCAATCACTTTTTCACACAGGGCCATGTAGCTTTGGATTTTTTTCCCCCCTTAATAATAAAAACCTTCATTTAAAAACTGCATTTTGTGTTTACTTGTGTTATCTTTGTCTAATATTTAAATTTGTTTGATGATCTGAAACATTTAAGTGTGACAAACATGCAAAAAAAATAAGAAATCAGGAAGGGGGCAAACACTTTTTCACACCACTGTGTGTGTATATATCTATATATATATATCTATATCTATATATCTATCTATATCTATATATCTATCTATATATCTATATCTATATATCTATATCTATATATCTATATATATATATCTATATCTATCTATATATATATAGATATATATAGATATATATATAGATATATAGATATATGACATTTTGCTCCTGGATTATTTTGCTCCTTATTTGTTGAGCACTTTCCCTACCGTTGAGTGTCTCTTTTAACAAAGTTATATATATATATATATATATATATATATATATATATATATATAAATGTGTGTCATTAAATATAGTACCACAATGTGAATCCAGGAGCTTTCAAATCTTGACAGAATTTCAAAACCTGACCTTTGACACCCCTACTTAAGGAGCCTCAATTTCAAAGCAGGATGAAACATCGGTTTCCGAACTGGACAGAAGGCTGAGGAGGTGGCAGATAATTTGCAGGCGTCGCTTGCATTTACGTATGCGTGCGACGTGACCCACTGACGGAGACTCGGAGCATGTGCTTCCCGTCGGCGTGCGTTCAGCCGGCAAGAGGCCGACCCTGCTTTCAATCACACACACATGAAAGGCTCATGTGCGCTTTGAGCGCCGGTGCAGGATGTGAGAATGAGAGCGAAGCGGAGAAGTTGAGGCGAGGTTTCGCTCATTTGCATATCCTCGGTGTCCCCGGTCGTTTATCCTGCCATTGGCAGCCATCAGAGAAGTGCTGAGGATGCAATTACTTTCAGCCCTCCTCCGTTTGAAGCCGTTAATATACTACATGCTCACAATTCCAGCATAGCAGTGGTGTGCACGCACGGGGATGCTGTGCTGCAGCGCATTCTCGTTCGTTGCGATCCCGAGGCCTGCAAAGAATGCCAAATGTGTGTTTTACTGCTGTTTTACAATCGTTTTTGTTCAATCGCGTGTTTTGTTATTCGGTTTTATAATGGTTTGTCAAATGGTTGTTTTCATCTCTTCCACAATAGCTGGTGGCTTTATAGTTGCCATGTTAATTGTTCTTTGCTGGTATTGTGGCTGTGCTGTTCTGCTAACGTTGTTGTTAGGTTAGAGAGCTGCCCACAACGGTTGTATAAGCAACAGCAGTGTGTCTTTGGATTCTTTCCCAACCACAAATCATACTTGGGCGGATTAGAGTACAAGCGTTGTAGTTTTCCTCTGGATTTTTTTTTTACCATTCCCTCTGTGACTTCAGTTTTAACAGCGTGACCTTGGATCTGACGTGGGTGGGTGGGTGGGGGTGGGGGGGGTTGGTTTCGGCGCTGCTGGACCTGGGATTCATAATCATATTAGAATCTCATTATTAATGCCTCGGCGCATTTCAGTTCAAATCCTGTATTCAGAGGTGACGTCTTTCCCCCTGTACAGGTTAGCAGGGGCTCCTCGTCCAGAATAATGAGTGGCTATCGGATCTGCGTCGGAGTCAAGTCGATTTTATTTGTATAGAGCGAAGAAAAAAAACATGTTGGCGCTTTATGCGCTGCACCTGGATGAGTCGTCCTCCGCTTCTCGTTTCCATTTAACCGGAGAAATCTGCATTTTATGGAACACGCATAGCTCCGCACTGTTGTCAGAACCTGAAGCACTGGACACCTATGATACATCACACACTGATATAAACCACATGGGACAGTATTGCACAGTACGGTAGGCTTGACTGCTGCACTGGCAGCCTTTGAAACAGCTGTAAGGGCTTGTTTATCTGTCCCAGCTGAAAATCACCACTGTGGTTCTCTTCCCATGCAGCCCCGGCCATTCTTCCCTCAGGAAGACAGCCGGTCCTCACCCATGCTGTGCCCCTGTGCATGCTCTGCATCCTCGCAGCCACACGGCATGGAAATGCTGAAAGAAGTCACTTCTATTTGTTCTGCTACGCATTGTCAGAGGCAAACCCCACAAAATCCAAGCACGCCGTTCATTGCTGCAGTGAAAGAATGTTATGTTTAATGAAACACACCCCTAGATTAAGTCCCAACCCAAAGGTCCTATTCTGCTTCAAAGTGTTGTGGCTTCGCCAGGAACATTTAGAAGAATTACCCCGAGCTAAGCGATCGACTTCTCGCCCGACCGGCGTTGCGTAAATGTGCTTGCTATCTGACTGTCTCGCGGGTTGTTGTGTGACAGGCCGGCCCAGTAATCACAGCATTTGTTGCTCTCCTGCTGTAGGCCGCTGCTGTTATTATAGTCCAACATTAGGACCAGATCCCCTCCAGATGGCTACCGCCTCCCCGGGTCTCTATTGAATTGTCCGTGTTTACACTACCCTCCAAGCTGCTCTTCAGGCACTTTCACGTCTTTATGTCCGGAGCCGTAAACAAACCTGATTCAACGCAGGCTCTTCCAGTGTACCGGCGATGGTCATCGGTGATGGGGTCTAGGAAAATCTGAGGAAAAAAAACAAAAAAACCCCCCACTTGAGCTGTAATAAAGTAGAAGGGGGTAACGGATAAGATCGGAACATTTTACCAGAAAGAAATATCTGTGAGCTGCTGCTCATCTCGGAGATGGACCCAGCCACGGTTCACAGCTGAGCTCATGAGGGGGCTGTCTGCATGTGCAGCGTCTGCCAGAGGGGTCCAGTAAAAAAAAAAAAAAGGGGGGGGGGGCTTTTACAATGCTGTAAACTCAAGGGATTATGATTATACCTTCTTGGTCATGTGATGTGGCTTCTTCGGCACCTTCGGTACTGCTCGCTGTGTGTTATTTTACTTTACTGTTAGGCCTGGACCTGTTTCTCCACCAATGTTTGTTGTAGCAACAAATCTGGTCTTTTTTATCCATTGACCGTTGTACTGAGACAAAGCTGCCGCTGTATGAGATATCCTCCGGAAACTCTGGTGTGTTGTGTGGGTGTGCGAGTGCATGTGTGTATGTGTGTATGTGCGTGCGTGCTCGTGTGTGTGTGTTGTGTATCACAGGCATGTGTGTGGCCTGCCTAGCTGTCAGGTTGGAGTCTCGGGCCGCTTGTCTAGGAGAGGGTGAGTGTAAAGCGGGCAGATGACAAAGACACGGCGGGGTTTCTCTCCCCCAGTCCGCATGAAGGAGGTCCCACGCGGTGCCACGACCCCTTCCCCTTTGTGCCTGTCTCTGCCACTTTGTGCGGAGAGCTGCTCAGACAGGCAAAGGGGCTCTGAGGGTAGCCCGCTGGAAAGGAATGTGTTATGAAAATGAAAGGGCCGCAGCCACGGGCCAGCTCATTCACAACTCCATCCTTGTAGGAAATGTCCCCCTCGAACTTTCTTCGCAGCGGCCGAGGAGACGTTGCCTGACGTGTTTGTGACGTCGAGGACATACTCTAGGCGCCGCTCTTAATTGTGGGAATTTCATTTCTCCGTCATGTGCTTACATTGTGAAAAAAAATGTATTTCTGGGTAGGGTGTTAAAACAGGCAGTGGGGTATAGGAAAATGTACGCTTGGAAACTTCCATCTACTATCTGTTGTACCAACTCTCAAAAACCCATCCTCTCGAGAAAATAATGGTAGTATGGCTTGGCTGGGGGTGACTGTGATGTTCATAGGTGATCCGTGGTGCTGTAGCGGGCTAATTTCTGCTGTCAGAATAACGATAACAGACTGTAGGTTGATAATAAAAGTCAAGGCTGGCAACGAGGTTCCCATTACCAAAAATTACCCTGTTCATCTTTTACCCTGTTGATGATGCCTTGGACAGGAAAGAAGACAAAGCAACCGTGTTATGAACTAAACTCGTATCTCTTTTTGAATATTTAGACACCTGAATATATTCACCCTCAAGAGTATGTGGCAAAACACACGCTGATTTCTTTCAGAGGACTGGTGGCTTGTAGAGGAAGGCAGTAAAGTGAGGAAAAGAAGACGATGATGTGGCGGTAGAACGTCATTATCGGTGTTGTCACTGGGCATCCACTGTTCTTGCCAATTACTGAGATATTTGCTTGCTGCTGAAAGGTCTGGTCGCTTACCTTCATTCAGCTATTGCATTTTCAAAAGCTTTTAATGTCAGAAGAGCTGCAAGCATAGAATTGTCTATTTGGAGATAATGTTGATTTTTTTTCCCCCAGTTATTCTTTGTTGTAATGGTTTTGTTGTTGCCTTTTTCACAGCATTAGCTTGATGCACATCCCTTGGAGGAATTGGCACTTTTACTTAATGTCTTCGCCACTGTTCTATAACATTTACCAGGTGTGCAGGTTGGTGAGGTCCGTATATCACCCGCCAAGATGGTGGCCTTGTCGCTCAAAATCTGTGTCCGCCAGTGCAACGTGGTGAAGACCATGCAGTTTGAACCATCCACGCCTGTGTATGACGCTTGCAGGATCATCCGAGAACGGGTCCCTGAGGCCCAGACTGGACAAGGTACCGGGTCACTTAGGTACAACAAAGTTACTTTACCTGATGAAAATCTGTTGGCGTCTGCAGTCACGTTCTCTGTCTGGTTCTGTGTGTCCAAGCTTCAGATTATGGTCTCTTCCTGTCCGATGATGATCCTAGGAAAGGGATATGGCTGGAGTCTGGTAGGACCTTGGATTACTACATGCTACGAAATGGGGTAAGGATGAGCTATACGGTACCGAGTGGAGCCCTGTCAGATTGTCAGCGTATTAGCACTTGTCGTTCCTCATATATAGGTTCTTGGAAGGGGTCTCAGATATTTATCCTCTATTTGCAGGTGTAGCGTACATCCCCCAGCTCCCTGTATATCAAGGCTGATCCGTGCTGTCTGTGTCATTGTGTTCCCTCTCTCTTTTTTCTCAGGATGTTTTGGAGTACAAGAAAAAACAGAGGCCCCAAAAGATCAAAATGCTGGACGGTGCTGTAAAAACCATCATGGTAGACGACTCAAAGACGGTTGGGGAGCTCCTCGTAACCATATGCAGCCGAATTGGTTGGTGACATTCTCTCCCCGTACTCTGTCTTATTTTTAGTCCAAGGCACTGGATTTAGTCCAGGGCGTGGATTTCACTGCTTATGCTGCCGTGTCATAAGAACAGAGCATTTACAATCTGGGAGCCTTCCAAATTTGAACCATTTTTTTCCCCTCATTTTGTGTTTAAGGTGCGCTTGGCGTGATTTATCAAGCCCAAATCAGCTTGTTTCTGCTAAAGGATAGAGCGGTATTGGGAAGGCCCAGGCTGTGCTGTGCTCGTCTGTCATGGAGGCGTTCCGTGAGCAGTATATTTCAATTACCCCGGGCTGCAACCAAGCTCAATTGAGTGAGGAGAGGAGGGACATGCGTATGGCAGATATCTTTATAGGTCACTGTTTGTTTAGAGAGGGTCTCTCTGCTTAGTTGCTCTCCCCCACAACGAATCCAGTTTTAGTTTTCTGGATCTGTACCAGCTTTTCCTCAGTGGTGCGCCAAAGCAGAGAGAGGAAGCAACAGATAGAGGAAACATGCAGGAGGAGTGAAGAGCTAGATTCCCCCCATCAAGCCCCTAGTTCTCATTTAGCTCCGCCATCGCCCCTTCTCTAAGAATTCCCCGTCTTGTTTCTTGTACTTTTCAGGAATCACCAACTATGAGGAATACTCACTCATTCAGGAGGTGACGGAGGATAAAAAGGAAGACGGGACGGGCACCCTGAAGAAAGACAGGACTCTGCTGCGAGACGAGAGGAAGATGGAGAAGCTCAAAGCCAAACTCCACACAGATGACGACTGTGAGTTTTACAACGATTTTCTCGAAGCTGCCAGTGGCGCGGCTGATATCTGTACGCTTTAACGCCTCTCTATTTTTACATTAGCCCCAACACCATCATCTGAGCATGTGCGTTATCGCTCAAGTCAACTTAATAGCTTGGACATATCAAAGTTTAATGGAATTAACACTGCTATCGTTCGCCCAGGGGGCACCAATTAAATTTTGTGATGTGCAAAAATATGAATAACCCCCCCCCCCACTATAGCAGAAAACTAGCTTTCGCCTCAGCAGAAAATAATGCGGATGGCAGTTTTCACGTCCTGTTGAGAAAGTCCACTTGCTTGTGTTTAATGTAGTAGATTATCTGTCTATCTTTGTGCCCGTCTGCCTTTTCCAATACTGATCAATTTCAGCTATCAGGTCCCTATTCTATTAACGTCTGTTTAACGTGTGTCTCAATTAATGCAATCGAAAATACTGACAAACTGTATTGATTTGCCAGTGAACTGGTTGGATCACAGCAGGACCTTCAGAGAGCAAGGAGTGGAGGAAAGCGAGACTCTGCTGCTTAGACGCAAGTTCTTTTACTCGGACCAGAACGTAGACTCGCGGGACCCCGTACAGCTGAACCTGCTCTACGTTCAGGTAAATCCGTCCCAACGTGTGTAGGTGCACAGATGCGTGCTCGACAACAGTGTTTTCTCTCATTCTTCCCGGCTGTAAGGCTTGACGCCTCCCATCTCTAATGGATCGATAGGGCAGTGTCTTGCCCACATTAGCCACAGTCTATAGTTATGCTGGAGACAAGGTAAAAAATAGATGTGGTTTGGAATGTGGCCTCACTTTGTTTTGTGGCGTAGATATGAAAATTATTTGCATAAGCTGTTTGCAGTGGGAGCCAGTATATTTCAGAATCAAAGGCAAACTGGGTGATGAGAGGATAATATCTAATGGAAATCAAGGTTGGCCCAAACACCACAGTCCTGCATGCCATATGTGTTCTGACGAGGCTAGCTCTTGAATTACTTTACTGTATTCAATTTTGTTACTTGTTTTTTATGGGCTTTTGTTTTTGTTTTGTTTTTGTTTTTCAAAGAGAGCAGGAATCTTATAATAAGAACAAATCACTATTAATCCTTTAATTTGTTGCAGCCAACTTTCGGGACAGCAAACCTGGGCATGAGCCTTAGATTAAGATGTTAAATTTCTGTTATTCGCTCAACCGTAGGTTTCTCCTCATCCACTAGGTCTTAATAGCCCACAGCCATTTGTTTGCTGTCAGCACAAATGAATGGACCAAGGTCAGACTGTAGCCCCTGGACGGTCCCGTAATTTTAAGGCGACTCTTGAAGTTTTCAAGGAATGATCTGAGATTTGGCATTTCTTGATCATGCTGCCTGGCAAATGTTTATTGCCCTGTTAATGCTGGTTTGTTTTCTATAGCTTAGTTACCCCCACCTCTCTTTCGCACTCTCTTTCTCTCAATGTGTGTAAAACCTCAATTCAAGTCCATTTTATTTGTATAGCCCAATATCACAAATTACAAATTTGCCTCAGGGGGCTTTATAGAAATGCAAAATCCTGTCCTTAGACCCTCGCATTGGATAAGGAACGACTCCCTAAAAAAAATAAAAATAAAAAAACCTTTAACATGGAGAAAAAATAGGAATGAACCTCAGGCAGAGCAACAGAGGAGGGAGCCCTCTCCAAGACGGACAGACGTGCAACGGATGTTGTGTGTACAGAATAGAACACAACTTACAGAGTACAACATTGAAAGAGGATAACAGAATTATAATAGAATTATAAGATATATGAAGAATATGATGAGGAGGACGCCAAGCAGTGTCCAGATGCCACCGGAACAGCCTAGGACCTGAGCCACGTGACCACCATCAACATGCAGACCTGAAAGGAGGACAGACTACACATGCACACAGGGGAGACTCACATCACACCATTCACATACACAGGAGAAGAGACATTAGTCGCACATCAGAGAGAGAAAGAAGGATCCAACATTGAAACAGGATAACAAAATTATACAGATTTATAAGATGCATAAAGAATGTGATGAGGAGGATGCCAAGCAGCGTCCAGGTGGTGACCACCATCACCATGAAGATCTGGCAGGACTGACATCACACCATTCACATGAACAGGAGAAGAGACGGGAGAAGGCATCATTCAGAGAGAGAGAAAAGACGTGAGAGAAGAGAACAGTTTACAGCAATAATCAATAATCTTTGCTCTATAATCTCGTCGGTAGAACAGTGCTTGGTAAATTCCTTGAGACAGAAACCGACCTGCCATGCAGTACAGGTTGTCACGTAACCAATTTAGTCAAGTCAAGTAGGTTTTATTTGTCCCCAGGTGGGCACTTGTTGTGTTGCAGTGGCAACATTTAAACACACAAATAGGCAAATAAATACAACATGTAGTGAGGAGAACAAAGCCAACGAAAAGCAATGCAACAGTAAACAGTGTCAATTTATGGGCAACTAATTGTAGTTTAAGGCAAAAAGATGAGTTTTAAGTTTGGATTTAAAGGACTCGACAGACTCTGATTGTCTGACGGCAGCAGGCAGGTTATTCCCTAAGAACAGGGCCTGAGAGGAAAAGGCCCTGCCACCAGCTGACTTGTTTTTAACTTTGGGTACACACAGGAGCCCTGTATTTTGAGAGCTGAGTGCTCGAGATGGAATATACAGTCTAAGGAGATCAGATAGGTATGATGGGGCAAGCCCATTTAGGATTTTATAAGTCTGCAGAAGACCCTTTAAGTCTGATCTAACATAGATAGGAAGCTAATGAAGGCAGGCAAGAATTGGGGTAATATGGTCAAATTCTGTCGTTTTCGTTAGGATTCTAGCTGCAGCATTTTAAACCATCTGAAGACTTTTAGTGCTAGCATGTGCCAGAACTGAAAACAGAACATTCTGCAATTTTACTAAGATAGCCACTGTGAGGCTGAAGGTTAATAACCTAACCTCACACCTTCTTACCCTCTGTACAGGTGCTCCTTAGGGCTGCGTTCTCTCCCCCTGGCTCTTCTCACTTTACACCACCCACTTTACGTCCACAGGCAGTTCTTGGAAAATAATAAAATATGCAGACGACGCAACCATTGTAGGCCTCATCTCCAACAATGATGAAACCCGGTATCGCACTGAAGTAGACCAAGCTGTCACTTGGTGCACAAACAACGACCTTCTGCGTAATACAGCCAGAACCCAAGAATTCATTGACTTCCAATGCATGCTGAATCCCAAAACACCCATACAAATGAATGAAGACCCCATGACCATCACTAACTCTTTTAAATTCCTTGAAACACACATCAGCAATAACCTGAAATAGAAAATTAACACTGAACACATCATTGTAGAAGCTCAACAACGAGTTTACTTTCTTAGGCAGCTTAAAAAATACCGGATCAAACATCAACTTCTCGTTCTGCTTTACTCAGCCATCATCGAGTCTATCATAACATCATTTATTACAGTATGGTACGACGGCACAGAAAGTCAAACAAGGAAAAAACTGCAGCGGATTGTCAACAAGGCATCCAAAATCATGGGCAACCCACTCCCCTCAGTTGAATCTCTACATAGTATGTATCCACCGGACTGTAAAGTGAGCAAAGAAGATCATCTCCGACCCATCACATCCTGCTCATCACCTCTTCCAGCTCCTTGCCTTAGGGAGGCACTACGGGTCACTGTCCACTAAGACTAAACACTTCACAAACAGTTTTTTCCCCCTAGCTATCAGGACTCGGAATTCCTCCCTATGGGTTATTCTCAATCACGTGTCTTTTTCATTGACAACGAACAGCTCCGCCATGTTGGAGGACAGCTTAGACCTTAGCAATCACTGTTTACACTGAAGTTCTAATTGTCAATCTGTGTTTACAAGAATGAAATTTTAAGCGAAAATTGGACAGATGTACGGAAATAAAACACCGTAGTTGTGATCCACTCTTCGGAAAACAGTTTGCAAAATAAATTTTACAACCTTCTGGCCTAACAGCGCAAAGGATCAGATTCGATTTGAGGATTTTCAGCTGTTAGGCCAATCTCGTGCAATTCCGCAACGGCTTGGATCGAGAATTATGTACAAGTTTTAGGTGGAAAAACCAAAGAGAGATATATGGAAAAGCTCGCCGTTATCGATATGTTACACCGATACGTTGACAAATTTAAAAGACAAAAGCAGTTTCTCTCCCTCTTGTACTAGTTATTTTCAAACCATGTAATTTTAAGATATAGCTTATAACTGTTGATGATGATTGACACAATTGAAAAATGTCTAATAAAATTGAAAGGTTGTCTTACTTTTAAATGCTTTTGTTTCTTAAAAAGTATAACAGTTTTAGACAATGAATAATATATAACTTGAAAGTTGTATCAGTCTGAAGGAACTACTTCAAAAGAGAGAGAGAGAGAGAGAGAGAAAGAAGGAACTACTGAGTTGCACACATTTGTCATTGCACAAGAAACCAAGGCAATTTTATCTACTGTTGTCATACCAGCACTATCCTTCTTACTGAGGTAGTCTGTTGGTAAAATTCCTTGTAAAATTGTAAATTTTCTCCGTACTAGGCCGATTACATGCTCCACGTGGGTGCGGACAGATGCCATTTTCCTTGTTACCTCCATTTCTAAAGGACCACGCTGCTTTTTCACTTTTGTAAAAGCAGGTATCTTAACTTCTGCATGATACTAATTTTTCATCTGTAAGATCTTGCCGACTTATCCTCAATATCTATTTTCTTCTTCTTTCCTCTGACAGCCTTTGAGTTTCTTCTACTTGATAGCTGATTATCTTTGGAAAACAAAAGTAGGACTTGTTCTGCTCTCTGTCAGCTCGACTGGAACAACCAAAAACAGCACAGAAATTAACCATTGTAAAATATTGAACCACGATAGCTTTTCTGTATGAATCAAACCTTGAAACAAATTCTGTCCACTCTGACTGTTTAGAAAACGTTTAGCATTGCGCAGTGAGAGCAACGCAGTATCCTATGGATTGGAGCCGTTGTCCTCCAACATGGCGGATGTGTTGCCGTCACGTGATATGTGACGTAATATGAGAATAACCCATAGTCTCCTCCTCACACAGCACTAGCATGCATACTACCATTCACCTAATTGTTGTGCATAATGTGTTTGTTGTTGCTATAGTGGGACTGTATTGTTCGTGATAATATGTGGAGTGTCTGCTGTTGTCCATGGATGTATTGTGCTGCAGAGTTTAACATGCTGTACCGAAAACAAATTCCACCGGCCTTGGTCATGTGGCTAGTAAACAATCTATCTATCTATCTTGATGCATGCTCAATAATCCAGTAAAGAAAATCAAAGAAGGTTGAATCAGTTCATCTGGATACGACGTTTTTTTTTCCTCTAAATTTATTTCTGATTTTTCCCTTTTTCTCCTAATTTAATGGCCAATTGCTCCCTATTCTAGTTCAAACACCCACCCTCGTACTGTATGCGTTCGCCAACTGCATCCCTCCGGCCAGCAGTCTCGAAGGAGACACCTCGCCACTTCCATAACAAAGCGAATCCAGGCCGAACCGCTGCTTTTTCTGAAACACACAGAGATGCATTCATGTGATGAACACAAACCGACTCCGCCCCCCTCCCGAAGACAGCATTGCCAACTGTTGCTGCTTCATTGAATCCGGCTATCGTCGGATCTGACAAGACCGAGGCATGAACCCCGGTCCCCAGTGGGCAACTGCATTGACACAAAGCCGATGCTTAGACAACTGCACCACCGCGGACCCCGGATACGACGTTTATTGACAAAATTATTGTCTATAAACATTGTATCCAGATGAACTGATTCAACTTTAGCTATGTTACATAAGTGAAAAAAGGCAATATTGGTGATTTCTTTAATGTGCTTATCAAGGGAAAGGCTGGGATCAAACGTGACACCAAGATTTTTGGCTGCTTCACTTTGTGAAATCACAGTGTTGTCGAGCGTTACTGTTACTTGATCAAATTGGTGTCTATTTCTAGCAGGGCCAACGACCAGCATCTTAGTTTTATTGAAATTTAAAAGCAGGAAATTTAGTGACATCCAATTTTTCACAGCAGTCAAGCAGGCCTCTAAATTAGTCATTTGAGTACGATCATCAGCCTATATAAGCACATACAGCTGAATATCATCTGCATGGCAATGGAAATGTATTGGCCAAGAGGTGAAATGTAAAGAGAGAAAAGTAGAGGGCAAAGAACCGAGCCCTGAGGTACGCCATATGTAGCGTCAGAGAATTTCGATGTGATATTATTATAGCAGACACACTGTGTTCTTCCAGATAAGTAGGACTTAAGCCAAGAGAGAGCAAGGCCAGAGACACCAAAATTACTATGTGTTCTGTCTAATAGTATACAGTGATCAATGGTGTCAAAGGCTGTACCAAGGTCCAGTAATAGAAGGGCAAGTGGAATCAGAGTCCATAGTAAGTAAAAGATCATTTACCATTCTTGTTGGAGCAGTTTCAGTGAAGTGACAGGCCCTGAAATCCAATTGAAAAAAAATCATATAGATATCTTTATGTATGCCCAATAATCCAGGTAGGAAAATTACAGAAAGTTGAATCAGTTCATCTGGACAAATCGTTTATTGAAATGTTTCATCACTCATCTAAGTGACCTCTTCAGTCTCAACTGACTGCAGTATTTAGATGTGTATTTTCCAAAAACGTCTTAGTTACTATCAAACCCCAAAACACGCTGCGCCAGAAATTGTTCCACCCCAAGGATCAGGTCCCCTGACACAAACAGAGCAATGTAGTGTACACAGTTAAGTGCCGGGAGGACTGCTGTAAATTGTACATCGGGGAAACCAAACAGAAGAGCTAACACGCCAGGCTAGGACTCTGCAGTCTGCACCCATCTACAGGCCAGTGGCCACCAGGGGCATTTCCAGGATTTAAGGACATTTGGGGCATAGTCCGGACTTCGGTAGGGGGGTCTGGGGGATCCTCCCCCGTAAATTTTTTTGATAAACAAGCTCTGTTTTGATGCTTTTTTATGCACTCCGGCACCTAATTTACATTCATCATTGAAAAATTGAAATGTGTTCCTCAAAAACTGTTGTTTACTCTCCGGATTAAGTGTGAATTGTGATGTTAAAAATATTAGTAGTTGTTAGTATTAGTACTAAGTTGAAGCAGAATACTTCACAACGGCTATCATTAAACATTTATTGAAATGCTACAGTACCAGACTAGAGAAAAAAGTTAAATGTATTTATGTTAGCATTAGTTTATTGGAATATTAAATGTTCTTTCACCCACTCACACACACACACATACACACACACACACACACACAGAGTTAGGTTAGAAACCTGCATTTATTTTGACAGGCTGTTATGTTACGAAGACTATCAGACATTCACACACGTTTATTGTCGGGTTTCACATAGGCTTAAATTTAAAATTATATTCAGGGCTACACTCAAAACGTTCAGGGCTGAAGCCCTGGCAAAATGACCTAGCAACGCCGACAGTGGCCACTCTTTCAAAGATGAGGATGTGCACATCCTTGATAGGGAGGAACGCTGGTTTGAGCGGGGAATCGATGTGAAGAGGGAACGACCATCCCTGAACCGGGGGGGGGGGTGCGCTAAGAGTACATCTGTCGCCATCTTACAATGCTGTGATTGCAACCATTCTCTGTGAATAGTACACATGGCCATTGTAGCTCTAGTTAATGATCACAGCAATTTGCATATGAAACCGATCACTGTTTTCCGTCGATATGCCACTGTATTGTTTATAAGGGTGGGGATACCTGCAGTCAGTTTAGACTGAAGAGGTCACTTAGATGAGTGATGAAATGTTGTTCTCAATAAACATTATGTCCAGATGAACTGATTCAGCTTTCTGTGATTCATGTAGTTTTATCATTTTCTTCTACACCGGTCAAAAGTTGTTGATACCCAACTCTCTCTAGTACTTTAGAAACGAATGGAAGATTGGAGACTATTAAGACCCTGGATCAGGGTGCAGTTTCTTAAGTAGAGGTTTGACCACAGCTGTCTTAAAACTGCTGGGAACAATGCCAGTAGTAAGTGATAAATTAACAATGACCAGCATTGTAGGTCCTAGAAAAGGCCAGAGGTCTTTAAAAAGTTTTGCTGCTAAATGGTCAAGTAGAGAAGAAGTTGGTGTAGAAACTGACACAAGCTTAATCAAAGTATCAAGAGAGATTGTCTCAAAAGCTGTAATAACAGGGACTATCAGTGACTCAGTGTATAAATGTGAATTTGGTAAAAACAGGATCTGCAGGAGTAGCTGGAGTTGAAGAACTAATTGTGTCTCCGATGTCATCAACCTTATTGCAGAGAAGAGTCTAGAAACTCATGGGCCATGAATGGTGAGCAGCTCATAGACGGCTGCATTTTAGTAAATTTAGCTATAGTGTCAAAGAGAAATCTAGGATTATGTTCATCAATACTGATTAAGTGAGAGAGATATGCTGTTTTTGCAGCAGATAAAGCACACTTGTATTTCAATAAACACTCGTGCCAAGATAGGGTAAAAAACTTCTGCTTTCAATTTTCGTCATTTATATTCCAGTCTCCTGCATGCCCGCTTAAGAGCACATGTCTTGTTGTTAAACCAGGGTGTAGGCCTCTTAAGTCACCTAGCTCTGGCACTTAGAGGTGCAACCGAATCAAGAAGACTAGAGAGGGCCACATTTAAGTCACTAGTGAGATTTTCAAAGGAGTCCGTCTCTACTGTGATAGGAGCCAAGACTTAAGGCACCTTCTGGCCAACTGCAGCTACAGTGGATGAACCAATGTGGCGAGTGGCAATCACATCTGTGCTGACATTAACAGGGCAGGCCAATGATGCTTCAAATGTGATGAGAAAATGATCTGACACCACTGATGTGGTTGGCAAGAGTCAGATCAGAAACAGCTATTCTTTTAGATAAAACCAAATCAAGGGTGTTACCATTGCAATGAGTCAACTCTTGAGCAGACTGCATGAACCTAAAAGTATCAAGCAGTGCCAGAAAGGCTTTATTTTACGATCACCAGCTTTACTCAGATGAATGTTGAAATTGCCGTTAATTAGAATCTCTTCAGAATGAGTAACAAGACCTGAGGTACATTTTCCAAATTCTTCAAGAAATAGTGAGTAAGGGCCAGGAGGTGGATAGAGTACCACATTGAGGACTGAGCAGAGTCTGTTCATGGCTGAGGGAGATGGACTTAGAATAAGAGCCTCAAATGATTTGAATTAAGTTTCAAGTTTAGAAGTTAAATTGAAAATAGACTTGTATATTAAGGCAACGCCCCCACCTTATTTATTTGTCCAAGCTACATGGGCATACGTATAGTCAGGTGGGGAAGCTTAATTTAAGGGAAGGAAAAGAATTTGGTTTCAGCTTGAAACCAAGATCTTTTTATCTTGAAACTGAAATGTTTTAATTTCAGTTTCAAGATACTTTCAAATATCTTGCCCCACGTTGGGTGCAAGATACTTATTTTCTAGCCCTGTGATGGCCTGGTGGCCTGTCCAGGGTGTCTCCATGCCTGCCACCCAATGACTGCTGGGATAAGCTGCAGCATCCCCATGACCATGAGAGCAATATAAGCGGTTTGGATGATGGATGAATGGATGGAAAACATGTTGGTTTCAACAATGTTTCACAAAGCCTAATCATGTCAAAACTATATTCAGATCATTTCTTAGTAAGGGTTTGGTAGCCAGGCACTAGCCAGACTCTTCTCTTCTGTAGTTCCCGGTGGTGGAACAAGTTACCAAACTCCATTCGATCCACTGAGTCCGTCTCCATCTTTTTTTTTTAACTTATATTTATTGGATTTTGCATTTTACAAGTCACAGAATCAGCATGAAATAAATCCAGTATAATTCCCATCCTTCCCCCTGCTCCCTAACCAACACCCCCCCCCCACATCCTCCAAAATGACATCAAGTACAAACAAATATATGACAGATATACAATGACTTCATTCACATAAACAGACAAGGGGTAAAAGAAAAAAATACAAAATGAAAATTAATAAAAAAATACACTAATTTTTATCTTTTTAAACTAATTCTTAATTAGACTGCTACAGTTTAAAGACCCAGCACTTTCACAAACACCTCCACACCTGATGGTATTAATAATAATTTTAAAAAAACTGCTTCTATGCACCCTATGGATTGCCTTTGTGCACTGCCTGTTGACGCCTGTGTCCTGTTGGACTTGAACCTGTTTTTTTTTAGCACTTACTTGCATTGTTGTCTACTGACTACATCCTTGCTTGTGTTGTATTAACTCTCAGATGTACGTCGCTTTGGATAAAAGCGTCTGCTAAATTAAATTTTAACATTGTAGGCAGTGACCTGATATTTATAAAACCAAATTTAAGCATCTTGTTGCAGTGATCAGTCGTAGGCAGAACTTTAGAGCTATCACTAGATTAATTGTTGATTGTAATTAGACACCTGGTATTATTAGTTGACAATTTTGAAGACCTACAGATGTGTGTGATCACACTTTTGATAACATAAGATGTTTGGTTCTGTAGATTATTAGGTGCTTCGTTGCACAATTCACCACCACCAGTGGTAGGGCAGATTATTAGATTATTGTGATTCCCACATATAGGTTAGGAGAGTTTGGGAGCAATACAGCAGGGAAGGGAGAGGGTCTTAATGTTATAGACCCGTGTTTCCCAACCCTGTCCTCAAGAACACCCATCCTGCAGATTTTCATTGTAACCCTGCATAGGTAGCCCTGCTTGTACTTACTCAACCAATCATCTTATAGCACTTAATTATGCAAGGTGTGCACAATCTGACATAATTCATTGCTAATTGGTTGAATAACTACAAACTGATACCTATTCCCGGGTTGCAAAGAAAATCTGCAGGATAGGGGGTCCTTGAGGACTTGGTTGGGAAACACTGTTATAGACCAAGCTGTCAGTCTGATAATCTATACTATGAGAAATTCACTGACTAGTCACATTAACTACACTAGTTGACTCCACATCGGCACTAGGTTTAAATGTAGCAGGTTGTCTAATCACATGCAACCTGCTGAATGATAAGTCCCTAGTGTCAAACTAAATGTAGACAGCTATCTATATACTAGACTGAAGAGCAGCGTTGCCCCCAGTAGGGTGAATGCTGTCCGCTTTCAGCAGGTAAGGGTGGCCCCAGAAAGAAAACCAGTTATCAACGAAACCGAGCCCCTGCTCATTACAGTAATCTGCCAGTCAGCGGTTCATATACATATCATCATGACCCCTCATGGGTAAGGGACCAGGGACAATTAATCGGCGCTGACATAGCTTTTTGGCCAACTCAAGCGTTCTGACTAGGCTAGCTTTTGTGATTTCTGATTGCTTTATCCTAGCATTATTGGTGCCGACATTACATTACATTACAGTCATTTAGCCGACGCTTTTATCCAAAGCGACTTACAATAAGTGCATTTAACGTAGGAAATCAGGAGAACTACTAGTCATCAGAGGTCATAAGTGCATCTTTTCTCTAAACAAGTATCTAAGAGCAAAACCAGTGCTAAAGTAAAAGCGCAAGAAAGAGATTTTTCTTTTTTAAATGAGTGAATACAATAAGTGCTAAGAACAAGTAACAGGGTAGTAGTTCTTGAAGAGGTGAGTTTTCAACCTGCGCCGAAAGATGGGCAGCGACTCCGCTGTCCTGACATCAGTGGGGAGTTCATTCCACCACTGTGGGGCCCAGACAGAAAAGAGCCGTGACCGGGTCGATTGGCAGCAGGGACCTCTGAGCAATGGGGCAACCAGATGTCCCGAGGCAGCAGAGCGAAGTGGTCGGGTGGGGGTGTAGGGCTTGACCATGGCCTGGAGATAGGAAAGAGCTGTTCCTTTCACTGCCCTGTAGGCTAGCACTAGAGTCTTAAAATGGATGCGAGCAGCTACTGGGAGCCAGTGTAGGGACATGAGAAGGGGAGTTGTGTGGGAGAACTTAGGGCAGTTGAACACCAGACAAGCTGCAGCTTTCTGAACAAGCTCCAGAGGTCTGATGGCCGATGCCGGGGCGCCAGCAAGAAGGGAGTTGCCGTAGTCCAGCCGGGAGATGACCAGAGCCTGGATGAGCACCTGTGCCATCTCGTCAGTGAGGAATGGGTGAATCCTCCTGATGTTATAGAGGAGAAATCTGCAGGAGCGAGCAACCGATGCAATGTTTGCAGCAAACGACAGTTGGTCGTCCAGGATCACACTCAGATTCCTCGCAGTCTGAGTTGGCGTCACCATGGTGTTGTCAATGGTGATGGCCAGGTCTCGGGTGTGGGCAACCTTTCCCCGGGAGGAACATCAGCTGTGTCTTGTCCAGATTGAGCTTCAGGTGGTGTGTCGCCATCCACTCTGAGATGTCAGTCAAGCACGCAGCAATGCGTGTCTCTACTTGTGTGTCAGAAGGAGGAAAGGACAAGATTGGCTGGGTGTCATCGGCATAACAATGGTAAGAGAAGTCATGCAGAATAACAGAACCCAGGGATGTCGTGTACAGGCAGAAAAGGAGAGGACCCAGAACCGAACCTTGTGGAACACCTGTAGTCAGTCTGCTAGGCTCCGACACAGATCCCCTCCATGTCACCTGGAGGAGCGACCCGTCAGGTAGGATGCAAACATTGAGAGTGCAGAGCCTGTGACACCCAGCCCCTCGAGGGTAGAGAGGAGGATCTGGTGTTTCACTGTGTCGAACGCTGCGGACAGGTCCAGGAGTATCAGGACAGAGGAGAGAGAGTTTGCTCTCGCAGAGTGCAGCGATTCTGCCACTGCAAGGAGGGCCGTCTCTGTCGAGTAACCCACCCTGAACCCAGACTGGTTGGGGTCCAGGAGGTTGTTCTGGTGGAGGTACAAAGAAAGTTGGTTAAAGACAGCACATTCGAAAGTTTTGGATAGAAAGGGTAGAAGGGAAACTGGTCTGTAGTTTTTGATGTCAGAGGGGTTAAGTGATGGTTTCTTGAGAAGGGGGGTGATTCTAGCAGTCTTGAAGGCAGATGGAAAGCATCCTGCCTGGAGGGAGGTGTTGATGAGGTAGGTTAGAAAGAGAAGGAGTTCAGGTGTTGTGGGGCGACTGGGTGTGATGAGGTTGAGGACCTCATCGGGGGAGAGGGGAGCGAGGTGGGATAGGGTTGGACGTGGAGAGGTGAGGGACGGTGCAGAGGGTGGGATAGTGCAAGCAGCACTAACCGGGTGGTGAGAAAAGGAGGCTCTGATGTCGTTTACCTTCTTGTCAAAGAAGTTAGCGAAGTCATCAGGGAGAAGGGAGGAAGTAGGAGGAGAAGGTAGGGGTTGAAGAAATGTAGAGAAGGTTCCAAAGAGTTTCTTAGGATTAGAGGCAGAGGGTAGGATTTTAGAGTGATAGAAGGCAGCCTTAGCAGCAGAAAGGGAGGAGGAGAAAGTGGAAAGAAGAGATTGGAAGTTGAGAAGGTCCTCTGGGAGTTTGCCTTTTCTCTATTTGCGCTCTGCCACTCGTAGGCTCCGTCTGTCAGTACGTACTGAGTCGGACAGCCAAGGGGCAGGTGGAGTTGGACATGCAGGCCTGGAGGTGAGGGGACAGAGATTGTCCAGAGAAGAGGAGAGGGTAGAGAGAAGAAGATCAGTAGCAGTCTCAGGGGGTAGGAGAGAGAAAGATTCAGGTGTAGGGAGGATAGAGGTAACACAAGAAGAAAGATCAGTGGTGGAGAGAGAGAGGAGGTGTCTATGGGTGGAAACCATGTGGCTGAGGGGAGGGGCTGAGGGGGATAAAGAGAGGGAGAGAGAGTAGGATAAGAAATAGTGGTCAGAGAGCTGGAGGGGAGTAACGGAGAGATTGGAAATAGGACAGTGTCTAGTAAAGATAAGGTCCCGCTGGTTGCCGGCCTTGTGGGTAGGAGGAGAGGGTGAGAGGTGAAGGTCAAAGGAGGAGAGGAAAGAGAGAAGAGGATCTAGTTTGTCAGTGTGGATGTTGAAGTCACCGAGAAGGATAAGTGCAGAGTCATCAACAGGGACGTGCGAGACAAGTGTGTCAAGCTCCTCCAGAAACTTCCCAAAGGGGCCTGGTGGGCGGTACACAACCACAATGGTGAGTTTGACTGGATAAGAGACAGTAACAGCATGAAATTCAAAAGAGGGTGGAGAAAATTGTGGAATGGATACAAGAGAGTATTTCCATTTTAGGGAGATTAGCAGGCCAGTACACCACCTTGCCTCCCAGCTCTGGGAGTGTGAGAAAAAGAATACACATCTGACAGAGCTGCGGGTGTGGTAGTGTTTTCTGGCATGATCCATGTCTCAGTTAGAGCAAGAAAGTTGAGGGAGAGCAAGGATGCGTAGCCTGAGATAAACTCAGCTTTCGGCACCCCAGACTGGCAATTCCAGAGCCCTCCCATCACCACTCTACTCAGCGTGAGTAGAGAGAGTGGGATAACTGAGATTGGTAGGGTCACAGCGCCTAGGAGTGACCCAACATCTATGCCAGCCCCGGGAAGAGGAAAGGATAGGAATCTGAAGGAAACACATAGTCTATACTAGGTACACAAAATACAGATGACTGACCGGATCTAAAAAGAGCAGTCCTTGCTTGACGAAATCTTGGCTTGTAAAAGTCGCACTTGCCTTTGTTCACTCTTGCCTTCGTTCAACCTAGACCTGTTCGCCCTAGGCTTGTTTGCCTGTTGCTTGGAAGCTGACATGAAGACATGAATGACAATGTTGCTGAAAGTAGTGGTGCTGTGTACCTGGGTTCCCTGATTCTCCCTCCGTGATGCCAGTACCCTAAGATTATCCTCTATGTCGGAGACTCTGGCCTCGGGTAAACAGTGAACTAAGGCTGGCGAGCTAATCTGATATTGCAGGTAATGGTGCCTCCTATCATTAGTGTGCATTGCTTTACCCTGTCGACATGAGCAGGAGAGACACACTGGCCAGTAGGACTACCAACAGGGTTGGTAAGGGGAAAAAACGGTTTACAAGCAGAAGTGGTGCCTGCAGACTAGGCCACATGACAGGAGGCTTGCTCTTGCGAGCCTTCCAACACCAGCCAAGAGGGACAAACTCCGCCACATCTGCCAAAGAGGCTGAGCTAGTGCTAACAATAGCACGTCGGCTGTCAAGCCTGGGACTATCTGAAGTGCCTGTCACTTCTAACGTAATCCTAGCCAAAAGAAGCTGCTCTAACTCACGGACAGTTCTCTCTAGTAGAGACAACCTATCTGTAACTGTGGAACAGTCACCACACACCATTGTTTTAACGAGGCTGCTTTGACTGTAAATGCAATAAAGCTAACTCCTAAAATAAGCTAAGGTCGAAGCTAGTAAACAGATTAGAAATGAAAGGCTACCCACAAACACAAGAGTCATTGAGAAAGAAAACTAGCGAATCTACTGACAAGTGAACTAAGCACAGAAAATAGCATAATCAGTAGGATAAACGAAGAGGTAAGAGCAGAATATAGAAGAGAAGAGAGAGTTAGAGAATAAACAGCAGTTACTGATCTCACGAAGCCAAATCTCACGGAGCCGGAAGTTCGAAGAACAAACACTGTAGGCTAAGAGCTGACTTGAACAGCATGCTCAGCAGATCAGAAAACGAACCCTACAATAAAGCTTACCGCTTAGCTAGGCTAAGCTCGGGAATGAATGGCTACCCAGTTATACAAGAGTCGTTTGAGAAAGAAAACTAGTGAATCTAGCAATAAGTGAACTAAGCATAGAAAATAGCATAATCAGTAGGACAAATAAGAGGTTAGACCAGAATGGAGAAGAATATAGAAGAGAAGACAAAGAGAATAAACAGCAGTTATCGATCTCACGAAGCCGAATCTCACAAAGCCGGAAGATCATTGTCCGACACCGTAAGGGATGTTGCTCCTTAGGTGGGTGGGGATGGTAACAGTCACTGAACCGGCACAGTGTATGCAAGCTTTGCTCACTGCACACCTCACTGCATCCACATTAGCCCCCTTTAGCCTTGAGGTGGGGAAGTAAGCTCCCCACTGACACATGGACTCAAAGGACTCACAAAGCAAGGCGTAGAGTATATAGGCACACATGCGTCACACACATACACACACACACACACACAGTACATACACTTCCATTTGCATGTATGAGTGAGAGAGACAAAAACTAATCCACAAGCACATGAACACACGACGGTTCATATTTTGAAGGAATGTTCCCAGTTTTCCAACACTAACTCCGAAGAACTCAGAAAGAGATACAGGGTGATAAGAACATAAAAACTTGAAAGCTATGTTAAGTTCATTCACTCTGACATAACATAACACATTTAAAATATGCACTTCGTGTTTGACTTCTCTCATCTTCTCGTGTCCAGCTGTCCCTGTGAGTTCCTGGTGAATTTCTGTCCACAAGCAGTCGTCCGCCCACAGCTGACTCTCTGTCTCCCTCTGGTACTTTCCTCTCCTCCCTGTCTGTTCCCGTCAGGACTCTTTTTTCATGCCCTCATTTTGCTCTTCCTTCTAGTTTGCCTGCCCTTGCTCCCTCTCGATCTCGTACTCATTCTGACATCATGGCCTCCCCCGCGTGCTCCCTCTCCCTGGTATATATCATTGTACAGTGCAAATCACGAACGGTTCACAACACTGCTCATGTTTCCGCTCACAATAACAACCCCTCCCCTCCTCCTCTGGCTTCATCCCTTCGTTCCCGATCCATCTCTCCCCCCCTGTCTCCCACAGATTGTTACGCAGGCAGATCACAGAGCCTCCTCACAGAGCAGTGGCTCGAATTCGTCACTGTGTTAAAAAGGGCGCACGGAGACAGAAGAGAGATGCCTTTCTTATAGGCCAGATGGAATAGGCCTCGCTTTTGCCCCCTTTCCTTCATCCACAGGGGGTTCTTCTCTGAAGCATGGCACGGACACATTATTTCCTCCCCTTTTTCGCCTTTTTTCCTTTCCTTTTCTTTTTCCCTCTGTCTTTCCCCACTAAAACGCAGCGCACTAGTATTTCATTCTTTCTTTGTCTCACTCTCGTTCTCTTTCATTCTCTTTTTTTCTCTCTTCACATACACACACACCCAGACTTCGGCATATTCTGTTTTCCCACACAACTCCTCAATGCCCTCATTCTCCTCTTCAGCATCCTTTGTCAGTCACCATTTACCCGTAACCCTCGAAAACCTAGGAGGTCAATTCATACAGTACAGATTATGACACGTATCATATGAAGGCATTCCTCTTTGAGAGTATCCCCTCTCAAATGTTTATTAATGATGTGGCGCGTTCATGATTTCAACTCTACACATACGCTACACAAATAGCAGAGGCTCTGCCAGAGAGAGAGGGCGTACGCTCCACTGCTGCACAGCCACTCCCTTTATTTATCCATCTACGAAAGGAAAGTAAATAAACCCCTGTAGTAAGAGCATTGCCCTGTGTGTGGTGCCCATTATATTTTTACTATTCTTAACAGTGTGATTAAACCCTAAATCAAATTTTTTGGTTTTGTCTATATGCCTTCTACTTCATGAAATCTATCAACGCTGATCATAATTTCAACACTGGCCCAGATAACTACACCAGATTGCTTTTGGTGGCGGGAAAAAAACCAAAACGTATTTGTGCTGCAATCTTTCAGTTAGAAATATTCACCCTTGCTGCACTGCCTGCTTCCATTCGAATGGTGACACAGTCGTAGTCTCACGAGCCAGACCCTGTTTCATGGATCTGGCTGTACCCAATATCAAAGTTAGAGAATGAGAGAAACCAGGCGAGATTTTTCCATTTCGAAGAAGCTAATCGCTATTTGGGGGCGTCTGGGTGGCGTGGCAGTCTATTCCGTTGCACACCAACACAGGGATCGGCGGTGGAAATCCTTACCTCCGGCTTGGTCGGGTGTCCCTACAGACACAATTGGCCGTGTCTACGGGTGGGAAGTCGGATGTGGGTATGTGTCCTGGTCGCTGCACTAGCGCCTCCTCTGGTCGGTCGGGATGCCTGTTCAGAGGTGAGGGCGAACTGGCGGGGAATAGCGTGATCCTCCCACACGCTACGTCCCCCTGGTGAAACTCCTCACTGTCAGGTGAAAAGAAGCGGCTGGTGACTCCACATGTATCGGAGGAGGCGTGTGGTAGTCTGCAGCCCTCCCCGGATCAGCAGAGGGGATGGAGCAGCGACTGGGACAGTTCGGAAGTGGGGTAATTGGCCAAGTACAATTGGGAAGAAAAAAGGGCAAAAAAAACAAAACAAAACGGTAACACTTTCTATGAAGCTTGCATCTATAATGCCGTATAAGCATCTATAACGCCCTATAAGTATAGCTATAAGTCATTGTAAGATTCATTATAACCGTGTTTACGCCCTCACAACACCTCATAACAACCTTTATGATACATTATGTCAATTTAAAACGGATTTATGCATTATAAATATGTTATCATTAGCCTGTTTATCTGTCAAATGTCATAATGCATCATAGCCAACTTGTTTTGCTGAAGTTTTGTGGAGATGCATAATGAGACTTCAGTGCTATTTCAGTCTTCAGCCATAGCCATTAGTCATTGTAATACACATTATATGAAAGTATGGGCGTTAAAGATGCAATAGATGCTTATAGGGCGTTGTCTGTGAATGATCTCATTCATCCAGGTCATGGTTATCCAAAGGAGTTGAATCAAGTGCAACTGGACTTGGTATATATCCGTGAACACGTTTCGCCTCTCATCCAAGAAGCTTCCTCAGTTCGTGCCTTTCTGACTAGACGAAGCTAGTCTGACTGGCTGGTGATGAGATGAATTTATCCTCTTTGAGTCGTTGTCAGAGCTATGGGCGTTATACTTATAGGGCATTCCTTATAGATGCAAGCTTCATAGAAAGTGTTACCAAAAAAACTAATCGCTATCTTGCAGGTGGGACCTCAGTGTGGTGTGCTCCAGAATAGAATCGAGTCACAAATTCTCTCCGTGTTGGTGATTTGGGGAAGTATGCCATGGAGAAGCCTCCCAACAACTCCATCGAAAAATGTTGATGTTTGTCGACTTTCTGGTTTTTATTATAACGACAAGGAACAAGCGCAATCTTTTCAATGGCATGGTAAAACAGCAGTATGCTGTAGATTTAGAAGAGCTGACAGGGCCCTTTAGCAGGGGCGTTGGCTGGAATGTTAACCGTCAGGGGCTTGAGCCCAGATTCTTCTCCATCAAAAAACTTATAAAAACGTACTTTTAGATAGACTTTTTCCATGCATTTTTTTTTCTTGCATGTGAGGGGCTACACGTTGCTTAAAAAATGTGAAAATTGGAGAAGGGAGGAAGGTATTTGATTTATCAAATAATCTGCACACGAATACTGCAGCCACTCAAACGTCTCAAACCAAAAGACACCTATTACCGTTATTACTAGGCCCGCATGATGGAAAATCCTCAAAATCCATAATAAAATGGCAATTTCACGAATGAGAGTTGAAAACGGCTAACTACGCAGGAGTGGTTGGGTAAACTTTCATAATTTGGTTGCAAAATAAATGGTGATGGACCGGCTTGATGTGAACAATCACCTCAGTGGTACAGGTAGTGAAACATGAGCCTGGTAAAACGTAGGCTAAAGTTTTGTTTTATGGACGCTGTGGTAACTTAGCTGTGAATGTACTAAATGATCAGAAAAAAAAAGTTGGATTGGTCATAAAACTTGCCTCGGGTGTTATCACGGTTTGTAGGACTACCAGACTGAAAAGATAAGTTTTGGGCTATCTAACACAAGGACTGGGCTATTTTGGTGTTGCTAGCCAAAGGGGTTCCCTCAGCCCTGTTTCATTGAACTTACCTAAACTTAACCTAACCGACCATAACTTGACTTAACCTCAACCTCTACCTAACCCTAACCTCAACCAAACACTTACCTTAACCTAACATTAACTGATAGCTAACCTATTTGATAGCTAACCCACAGGACTGAGGGAACATAAGGCTGAAGGAACATCCCTCATAGCGCCTGACACTGGGCCGGATCCGCCCACAGTCCGGCAGATCCGCATAGGAATCACATCCGCCCATAGACCGCCCCGTCTCTGCGCCGATTCCGGCAGATCAATCACATCCGCTCCTAGACCGCCCCGCGCCTCTGGCCTGAGTGTGGCCTCCTAAAGTATTGGCACATTGTGCAAAAAGACACTGGGGCGGATCCGTTTTGCGGATCCATGCCAATTGCTGTGATACATCCGGCCCGGATCTGGCCCAGTTTCATTTTGCTGTCTGGAATAGGGCTGACCCACCAAAGGGAGGCACAACTAAGCTATCATTGCTAACAGTTTAGTGCAATGCAAAGTATGTTAGCTGTGTATAACTTATGCTCTGCTCATATCCTGTTCACATAACTTGGAATTCATACAGACGTTTACACACCTTGTGTACTGGCTTAGTATGAGAGGGTCTTTGTGCTTCAGCATCAACCCCTTTACCGGTAATAAATCTGCGTATATCCATTTTCTCCCTCGCACTGACTGACTTTGTTGGCTAGCGTTTGGCATAGTAACCCCGACAGAGACCTGTCAGCCAATAAGACATGAGTATTTCCACATATTTTCCTGTAAACCCACTCTGATTGGTCTTGCCTCCATTCATTGACGATAAAATACAACACTCCATTCACTGAAGATTGTTGTGTTCCGTTTATATTGATACTCATGTTACCCTCGTGCACCGCTAAGTGGTGCTATGTTAATATGCTGTTTCCTGTTTTGACGCGAAGAAGAGAATGTAACGATGGCTGCCTACAAGACCCTAGAGTTAAGTAATCCGACCTGCCTCCTCATGATTGTGCACCATCCAACACTACAAGATAAATTACGACACTGCCGTCTTCTTTTACTTACCTTCAGTTACTCAAAGTGGGGAGTTATTTGGGGCTATAGAACAAATCTAGGGTGCTGCAGCCCTGAATGCCCAGGCCAGGCGACACCAGTGCCCATTAGGCGTCAGTGATGTGATGGTTGCTAACTCCCTACAGACACATAGCAATATAGCTAGCTATGTAGCAAACAGGCAAGCACAGTCAAATTGTTTGCCATGGTATACCATGTTGACAAGTTTCTAGTGCTGCTCAGGGTTTTGAAATCTGTAACACTATGAGCTTGGACAGGAAAGGGCGGGGTATGTGCGGCGAGATTTCTTTGGCACCAATCAGAACACTACACCCGTTTCTCGCGTCCATTAGGCCACACTGGCCGTGTAGTAACGGGGATTTCGAGGTAGTCTAACGTCATTTGGCAGAAACTAAATAAAAGATTGTCAGCTGGCTGAGTTTAAGGTGTTTCTCCACACCCCTGGTTTGCACCACCTTCTCCCACTTTGCTCTCCAGCCCCTGAATGACATGATGCTTTCTTTCTTTCTTTCTTTCTTTCTTTTCTTTTTTTTGGGGGGGAAATATAAACCACTGACAGGTGGAGTGAATAACATTGATTATCTCGTTACAGTGGCACCTGTCAAGGGGTGGGATATTTTAGGCAGCAAGTGAACAATCAGTTCTTGAAGTTGATGTGTTGGAAGCAGGAAAAATGGGCAAGTGTAAGGATCAGAGTGACTTTGTCAAGGGCCAAATTGTGATGGCTAGATGACTGGGTCAGAGCAGCTCCGAAGCGGCAGGTCATGCGGGGTGTTCCCATTATGCAGTGGTCAGTACATACCAAAAGTGGTCCAAGGAAGGACAACTGGTGAACCTGTGAGAGGGTCATGGGCTCCCAAGGCTCATTGATGTGTGTGGAGAGCGAACACTAGCCCGTCTGGTCCAATCCCGCAGAAAAGCTCAAATTTACTGAAAAGTTTAATGCTGGCTGTGATAGACAGCTGTCAGAACACACAGTGCATCACAGCTTGCTGTGTATGGGGCTGCGTAGCCACAGACTGGTCAAGAGTGCCCTGATGACCCCCTGTCCACTGCCGAAAGCACCTACAATGGGCACGTGAGCATCAGAACCGGGCCATGGAGCAGTGGAAGAAGGTGGCCTGGTCTGATGAATCACGTTTTCTTTTGCGTCATGTGGACAACTGGGTGCGTGTGCGTCGTTTAACTGGGGAAGAGATGGCACCAGACTGCACTATGGGAAGAAGGCAAGCCGGCAGAGGCAGTGTGATACTCTGGGCAATGTTCTGCCGGGAAAACTTTTGGCATGCATGTGGATGTTACTTTGGCACGTACCACCTACCTAAACACTGTTACAGACCAAGCACACCCCTTCGTGACAATGGTATCCCCTGTTGGCAGTGACCTCAGGTGGTTTTAATGTTTTGGCTGATCAGTGCATCGTTTGGTGTATATCTTACTGGTTACAGATAACTTTGTGGAGGGGGGGGGGTAACCATTTTGTTATGCTACTTTTAGTTTGGTTATTTTAATCGTGCTTTAAAGGAGGTGTCATGTTTCCTGTATAATGAGAAGTCTGTATTAATTTCAAGATGGGATTTTAAAGCATCCTTCCCAGAATAACCGTCCCAAGTTGTGCAGGTTGTGAGCTTTTTTTTATAGACGTGCCCGTTTATTTATGGGTCAGCCTGCTGGTCAGTTATAGTGCATGTTGAGTTGCTTCGCTGTATCCCCCCGTCAGCATTTATTTTCAAAGCTAATTTTCTGTGCTCTTCTGGGGCATGGTGGTCCAGTTGACCTCAGCATTGCAGCCTGGGGCTTTACGTGTCAGAGCTTCTGATGTCCTGTTTTTCAACTTTCGTGTGAGCGGCTCCTTTGGAATTGCCTGGAAACATTGCGTATATCACCGGCCTTGTCCACTTAATGATTTTTTTTTTCTTAGAGAATCAAGCGCTAACCTCATTGACTTCACAAGCGATCATGTTTCAATTGCATATTTACATTTTCATTTAGCCATTTGGCAGACGCTTTCATCCGAAGCGACTTCCAAGGAAGTCAGTAATTAGTAGAAGGAAACGAGTGTAGGCAACTGGCATAATAGAGCGATACACAGTAATTGTGTTATAGCCAAGCGTGCATACGAAATCGAGACACTGAGTCTGTGTGCATTGTACATTAGGAGGTGATAGCAAAAAAAAAAAAGGAAAAACCAAAGGTCAAAAATCAAGTGCAAACGCTGATAAAACAGTGACGCGGGTAGTAAAGGGTTTTAGAGTAGAAATGTTATATATTATACACCGGAAAATGGTGTATAATATAATATGGCACGACAGCGGCAGCCACCATCAGGTCACAGGTTAATATACCTGCAACCAGAGATAATTTCAGGGTAAAGGTAGGCCTTGATGAGGAAAGTTTTGGGGCTTTTCTTGAGTTAAGTGAGTCAGTAGTTCTTATGGAGACGGGGAGGTCATTCCACCATTTTTGGGCTAGGTGAGAGAAAGGTCGGGATCTAGAGCTTGTCATTGTTGTAGATGGGACAGATAGTAGCCCACTAAAGGCAGAGCGAATACAGGATTGCAGGTGACACGGTGCAGTGCCGCGAACTGCCCCGAACGCCAACAACGAGGTTTCTAACTTTATGCAAGAAGCAACTGGAAGCCGGTGTAAGGATGCAACGAGATGAGTGATGGCTGCAGATTTTGGGAAGCTGAAGACCGAGTGTGCAGCACCACCATGCCTCTTTATCACACGAACAACTGGTTGGGCTAATGAACACATGCAAGGCAGGACCCCTTATAAACCCGTTGATTTAAATTCACCAATTTGAATCAGTCGATTAGATTCGGGCTTTAGGAAAATGAAACTCCAGGAATAGCAACGTCAGCTATAAAGACAAAACGGCTAAGATCTGATGGAAAGTGTCAAGCTGCTGCTATACCTTGTTGTTGCATCAACATGTGCTTTCTTCTGTGTGTGTAATCCACGAGAAAAGGTCACATCTAACTCTAGTTTAAAGATGATTTACTTTCGAGCAAGGATGCACACCTGGAAACACAGTTTGCACTGATTTGTTTGTCATAACTAAAATGTTTTTCACCAAAAATGGACCACAATTGTCATGGCGACCAGTATGAATCAAAAGTAGACATTTTATCGAAATTTAGTGCCGCTTGTTGGACTATACCTATACTTAGGTTTGAAATCGATAAACCAGAAAAGCAAAAAAACCTGACAAAACTCACAACAGATTGAGGGAGCAGGACACATGGGGGCTAACATGGTCTTTATATGTGTACTGTGCATTTAACTGGAGAAAGAATGTGGATATGAGCGGGTGAGATTGTCGTCCTGGTCCCAGCTATAAGCATGGTTTAGTTTGTCGTTAATGTTAGAGGACAGAAGAAAAAGCAGAGCAGCGTCTGTGTACCAATATGGTAACGCTAAAAGCTTTGATGCAGCCTTTCTCAGTTTCAGCTAGCCTCTCAGCTTTGGGAGCCATTAATGTTGCAGAAGTGAACTAGAGAGAGAGAGAGAGAGAGAGGGAGAGAGAGAGAGAGAGAGAGAGAGAGAGAGAGAGAGAGAGAGAGAGAGAGAGAGAGAGACTGCCCTCTATAGAAAACAGCATACACTGTCAACCATTTTGAACATGCCAACGTAGACTCCAGGCTCCTTCCTTTCCCAGTTTTCTAAAGGCTTTACATAATTCAGATAGTCCCCCGCGGACTGAGAAGGCTTTTAAGTGCAAGTGATGTCTGACTATCACCTAAAAGACATTGCCATGTGTCCCTTATTAAGAAGTAATTCAGTCACGAGGGTTCTTGATGACATGCGGGATTGAGGAAAAATCAGTGATGCAGATGCAGAATGTGTGAGGGACACTTATTCCCGAAGTGGAAACCTTGTCTGAAGCCACATTCAGTGCACAAAATGAAGTGTTGATGGAAATTTCTCGTTCCTTCTCTTGATGACTATGTGTGTATAATCCTTTCCCACTCCCCTTTTCTCTCCTTCCACCCCTCCCTCCTTCAGGCCAGAGATGACATACTGAACGGCTCCCACCCTGTCTCCTTTGATAAAGCCTGCGAATTCGCCGGTATCCAGGCTCTGATCCAGTTTGGACCCCATGTGGAACACAAGCACAAGCCTGGGTTTCTGGAGTAAGCTTCCCTTATCATAGAGATGCATTAACACAAACACTGTACAATGTACTGTTCTTTCCCTTGCTGAGTGCACAGCCATCCATATACAGTTGTGATCCTCTTGCACTTCAGCAAAGGCCATTCTTTCAGGATTTCCTCACCGGGAATGTGGAGGGTGGATGTCAGCTGTGACAATTGCTGTTTTGATATGCGGGCATTTTGGCAAGAATGACCTCATATGTGGTAGCATTTTAAGAGAAAAGGAAATGCCTTAAGCACATAAATCTAACCCTGTAAAAATGTCATTTACCTCCGTAGCCTGAAGGAGTTCCTACCTAAAGAGTACATCAAGCAGAGAGGCTCAGAGAAGAAAATATTCCAAGTATGTACATTACAGTGCTGTGTTGTACAGTTACAGTATGTTTAAAAAAACGTCCCACACCATGTGACCTGTAGGAAAAAGTAAATCCACTCGGGTTATCTAGGGATTAGTCGACAAATACAGTAAAGCTCACTAGTTCACAGTGTCTAATAATGTGGTTAATGTAATCTTCTTTATTAGAAATATTAAGTCTTTCCTCTTTTTCTGTTTTCAAGGAACACAAGAACGCTGGAGAGATGACTGAGATTGAAGCAAAAGTGAAATATGTAAAACTTGCAAGGTCCCTTCAGACTTATGGAGTGTCCTTCTTCCTGGTGAAGGTAAAGTGCATAAGAAAGTACCAAAAGCTTGCTGCTGGGAGGGGCAAAGCAATGCAGAACCAACAAAAAGTGGGATCAAGTTGAAAACCGGTGTTAATTTCGCATAACAGGGCCAATGAAGTGGATTTACTTTGAAAGATAAATGCAGTACACCACGGACAGAATAAAAAAAAAAGAAAAAAAGACAAACTACACCTCCTTTGATGCCCATAGGTGGTTAAAATGGGCGTAAGCCTGCTAGTCTTGGCTATTGAGCAAGCTAGGGACAATTCTTCAAACGCAACATCTACCCATCCTACTCTGCAATGAATATGAACTTGGCATGTCCATCCATCCATTATCCAAACCGCTTATCCTGCTCTCAGGGTCACGGGATGCCGGAGCCTGTCCCAGCAGTCATAGGGCGGCGGGCAGGGAGACACCCATGACAGGCCACTACAATTGTTCATCACCAAAATAAATTCACCGTAGAAACTGGGCTAACAGACACACTAGACACCACACAAACATTTCGTTATAATGGCCCTTCTGCCATTAATAGTTACTTCTCATTCATTCATTTTCCAAGCCACTTATCCTAATTAGGGTCGCGGGATGCTGGAGACGGTCCCAGCGCTCATTGGGCTGAAGGTGGGGGGAAACTCCCCGGACAGGTTGCCAGTTCACACCTAGGGGCAATTGACTATATCCGATTCATCTGACTTACATGTCTTTGGACTCTGGGAGGAAAACTGGAGCTCCCGGCAGAAACCCACAAGGGCATGGGGAGAACATGCAAACTCCGGTCGGCTGGGAATCGAACCCAGGACCACCTTGCTGTGAGGCGATAATGCTGCGCCACCGTGCCACCTGGGTTACTTCTCACGTACAATCAAATTACATCAATGATAACACTCGGCACAGTGAATTATCTCAGTAGAGCAAAGGGGCATGCAATGTTCCACCACTAACATACAGCAGCTGTACAATTAGAAGACTGGGCTGTGCATGTTCAAATGGGTAATAAGCTGCTAAACAGATATCAAAATATATGGAAAATACCAAAATGTGTTTATGCACACGATTTGCATTTTGTAGAGGAGGTTTGTGAGCGTGCTATGTGGCAGCAAATCCAACGCTCTCCGAGGCTTTTGACAATGCCATTTTCTACGGTTTGGTCGACATAATAGTGAACTGACTGTGCAGTGCAGCAACATGATGAGGCATCAGCTAGTAGGATAAAAGCTCTTTCATGGCAGCCCAGTCATTTACAATCCTACAGGAAAAAGAGAAAGAGTGCTGTCGCCTGGGCTCTTAATGGACTATAAATCGAATGTTTGCCCGAGTATTCAAAGTAAACGACGAGGCCAGGATCCTCTTTGTGTCGGATGTGTGTTGGCGCACTTGCGCGTCTACATTTAAAGGTGTTTTCCGTGCGTGATGGGAGAATGTTGTGATGGAGCTTTTAAGACACCGTTAAATAATTCACCCCAGCTGCACTCTCTGTTGTGCTGGCGGAGGCTAAACCCGGATCCATCTTTGGTGTGGTTGAAGAATGTTTGGACAGCCTATCACTCGTCATCATATCGTCGTCTACCAGTCTTCAGTCGCGGCAGGTTCCTAGGGCCAATCCTCCTTTTGTATTGTATGTCTGTTTTGTGTTCATGTGTATGTGTGTCTGTCTGTATGTTTGCATTTCTCTGCTTGCATTTTTTTGGGTAGGGGGCTCGAGGGGGGGGGTTGTGCTGGGTTCAAGCCAACGACAAGCTTTTGACATTGCTCCAGCCTCATGTTGTGAATTCCTGTATCAACAGATGTTCCTGAAACTAAACCAATGCGAAAGGCACAGTCTCTAATTACGCCCGTCCACTTCAGATTTTGAAATCGGACTTCCTGGCGTTAATACAATCTCAGAACATATTGCACTCAAAACAACAACAAAAAAAACTCAACGAAGACAATGAGAGTCTTGAGTGGATCTCTATAGATAGCTAGCTAGCGGTATTATTGGCATAATGCTAACCGCCCTTGTGTTTAAGGACACTGGGTTGGTTGGCATTATATTTAGCGGCCTGTGTTCGTTTTCCGGAGTTGCTACTTCTTGACCCGGTGCTGCACAACAATAGCTGAGAGATGGAGCGAATATTTTCCTCATTTTCAGCTCCCTTTACTCAACAAACCTCTAATTTCGACGGCGTCCTCCGTGCCCCTGGAGGGGAGCCAAGTGTAGGCTCAAGCTCTGAAGTGAGCGGTAATAGCTTTTCAGTGGGCAGAGAGTGGAGGGCAGTGGAGCTGGGGGGGGGGGGGCAGAGAGCTTGTGTAAGTACGCTGCTGGTCCTCTGACATTGACTAAAGCCTGGAGAGACCCGGCTCGATAGAACGGCGGTTAAACAAGGCTGGGGTCTGCAGGCTCACAACCCATGTGCTGGCTTTACCATCCCTCGGCCTATCAGGGCTTCCAACCGCAAATTCAGCAGGTTTGCCAGCGTGTCGCCGCAACTGTTATTGCTTTCATGCCTTAAGTGAATCATCCGTGTAGGTGTTCAGCACCTACATCAACATCGTCTGATATATATGATGTTTTCTTACAGGAAAAGATGAAGAGCAAAAATAAACTGGTCCCCCGGCTGTTGGGAATAACCAAAGAGTCGGTGATGCGGGTGGATGAGAAAACCAAGGATGTGGTGCAGGAGTGGCCCCTGACCACAGTCAAGAGATGGGCTGCCTCCCCCAAGAGTTTTACCCTGGTACTGTGAGTTCCTCTGCATTCACTAGTTTAACTTGTGCCGTCCGAAGGTTCACGCTCCTAACCCGACGTTCACGTCAGTTTAAGTCGTACACAGTCGGGTGTCGCTGCACAACTCTACATCCAGCGTCTCATTTTCCGCGACTTCTCGTTTTCCTAAATTCACCGGCGCCCTTAAAAATTGCTGCGGCCTCAAACGACCGTACCGAGAGTGTCCCTTTCAGTATGCTTCCCTGTTTTATTATTGCTCTTAGCGTGCAGTAAATGTCAGAGGAGGCACGCGGAGAATTATTTATCTTAAGGCGTTTTCAACTTTGCATCTCGCGTGTTGTGAAACCTTTTGCCGGTTTTCTCCCACACGTTGTCTTATTAAGCCACCCTGCACTAAGCTGGAAAGGAGTAATACGTTTAACGATTAATAAGATGTGCCAAAAAAAATAGACTCGGAGGTAACATTTGCCAACATTGATTTGAATGAAATATTTCACCCTCTTCTCTCCGTCGAACGCTTCGAACCGAGCAGTTTTGGGATTCTGGAGACGAGGGTTTCTTATTTCCGATCGGCTCTTTGAAGGAGTTTCAACTGCTGTAGAAGCCAGATAACTTGTTTTTGTTTTGTTTTTGTTTTTCTTTGTTTTATATTAAGAGTAGGAATGTTGACGGTATTGCTGGGATGGTTTATTTGAGTGCTTTTTTTTTTTTTTTCCACCTGCGAAATGCAGCCAGGCTCTTGGAGGACAAGGAATGTCAAAAGAGAAGTTTTAGGAGAATGAAACTTTTAAGGACTCTAGGTTTCAATCAATCAATCGAGCTGCATTTTATATAGCGCTTTTCTAGCCGCAACAGCCACTCAAAGCGCTTTACAATTAATTAATTCACACAAACACATGGATGGCATGTCAACTAGGCAAGGTGTGAGGAGTTAATCCAGTTAGGTTTGCCTGTGTAACATCTGCCCTCTCCATTCTTGCCTCCTCCCTGTGTACCTCAGGATTTTGGAGAGTACCAGGAGAGTTACTACTCCGTTCAGACAACGGAGGGAGAGCAGATCTCTCAGCTGATCGCCGGATACATCGACATCATCCTCAAAAAGGCAAGTCGTTTACAAACCCGAGCGCCGTAGCGTGCCGGCGTACGTTGATCACTGCAACGTCTGCTGTGCTTTTCTCAACAGAAGCAGAGCAAGGATCGTTTCGGCCTTGAGGGAGACGAAGAATCCACCATGATGGAGGAGTCGGTCTCCCCTAAGAAGTAAGGGTGCTTCGTGTACCGACCACTGCAGGGTCTTTACACTGCTAAGTGCAGGAGTGCGCCGGCCAACCGGATCCAGGCAGCGCAGCCTAGTTTTTCCTCCTCGTGTGAATTTAAACCTCACTATTTAATTGTGCATATAATTACGCTTCTGCATGTTTAGCGTAGTACCCCCAAGAGGGAGTAACGTTGCGGTTAAGCCCACAAACAGCATTCTGAATTTTCACCGCCGGTCTCTGTATTTCATGTCCAATTTTTGTTTCAAATCCAAATGCAAAAACTGCCCCGAGGCAAAGGACTGTATTATCATTTTAGTTGGTAAAGGAAAACCCGACTGTGCAGAGGCATGAGTTAAAATATCACCTTCCTGAACGTTGTGTTCTCTTACTTTGTGTGTCTCGGTGGGCTGCGTTCTCTTGTTTATTGGTGCCGTTTACTGACTGCAGACACGGTAACTGAGAGAGCCAGTGATCTACAGTGTCACGCAGAGATAAGAGATGTGTTGTCACTGGGAATCTGCTCATTTTAAGTTCCCTTTGTGACAGATGATGCCGAATGGGCATCCTATTCGAGCGGCTGATTGACTCGTTTTACGGTTCTCAACACAAAAAAGCATAATTGCTGCGTCTCAAAAAAGGCATATAGCCAACAGAGTAGGTAGTTTCTGTTGAGCAGGGCAGGAGAGCAGACATTTTAACATGCAATTTCTAAAATTGCAACTCACTGGACCAAGCACTTTTAATCATAATCATTGTAACGTTGTTAACCCGACTAAAGAAAATGTTAGCTTCTCAATGATGAACTACATACTGTCTCGGATATACTCAGTATTGTAAGTGTTATGAGCTATATACAGTATAGTAAATAACTCTGAGCAGTTCAACTAATTTCCCAGTTCTTGGAGATTACCAGTTATCCTTTAGTGCGTCTCTTTCCAAGATGTCTGTTTGTTGGCCATTAGGTCCACAATCCTGCAGCAGCAGTTCAACCGAGTGGGCCGTGTGGAGCATGGCTCTGTAGCACTGCCAGGTATCATCCGCTCAGGGTCCATCGGGGGCCCTGACACCTTTAATGTGGGCACCATGCCCTCTGCTCAGCAGCAGATCACCACCGGGCAGATGCACAGAGGACACATGCCCCCACTGGTATGTATGCTCAGTTCCAATATCAAACAATAGGGGGGGGGGGGGGGATAAAAATTCTCCTCACGCCAGTGCAACAAAATTTCTCTTTCTACAGTTTTGGGGCATTACTTCCAAATTTTTCAAGATTTTCTTAATTTCAGATTACAGTTTGAAAAATATGTTTAAGTTTTTTTTTTTTTTAGTCATGTTAGTGTGTGCAATGCATTTCATAACGTTGTTTCATAGCTTGTTTAAAGTTTGTCTTGGTTGTTTGCATTTGTTAACAAAGGCCTAAAGCTGTGTTTGTATTGCAGTTCATTCAAAGTGTGCAATCTGTGCCGTCTGTGCCGTCTTGTCAGAGTTTGGCCCAGCAGGCGCTGATGGGGACCATTAACAGCAGTATGCAGGCAGTGCAGCAGGCACAAACTGACCTGGGACATGTAGATAACCTGCCACCACTGGGGCATGACCTGGTGAGTCCACCTCATGGTTTTCCTTGAGAAAAAGCATGTGAAAAAATGCACACACAACTTAATTAACTTTCCATAAGGATGAAAATGATATGATGTGCTCACTGTAGCAAGCAAGGAGATTATCATGTAGCATTTATATGATCATTTATGCAGTTCTATCTATCTATCTGTCTGTCTGTCTGTATCAATTATAAAGGCAGCGAGTGAGCGATGTGTAATTGGGTGGTGGAATTGACTGTATATACGAGATGTGTTTTAATGCTTGAGATGAACACTTCTAAAGCTGTGGGAGTTGTGAGGCCCTGGTCCTTTAATCCTTGACAAAAAAGTTTATATGAGCTGAAACTCTCCCACTGTGATGAAAGCCAACAGCCCTCCTTTTTCCTCCCCCACTGAAAGGCATCCAGGGTTTGGGTTCAGAACAAAGTGGATGAATCCAAACATGAAATCCACTCTCAAGTTGACGCCATCACCGCCGGTACGGCGTCTGTGGTCAATCTCACTGCAGGTGAGTGCCCAGGAGAATCCCAAACTGCCATTTTCACTTGTCCGTTCATTTCTCCACCGTAATCCTTCCTGATAAAGCCTTTGCTTGGCAAAAATCTAAAGCAAATTGCTCTGATTTAGCAAAATAGCTGTTCGTCTGAAGGGTTAGCAGCTCCAAGGTGTAAATCAATAGACATATTTTCTAAGGCAAAGTCAAGTGCTCACTAAGGAGGAGCCTTGAGTTCCCCTTCAATAATGGAGTGTTTCCCATTTGCCCTGATAAATATTTCCATGGATAAATAAGTCTTAAGATTTCAAGACTTGCAGCCCTGGAACTCAGCTACTGGGAGCGTCTCCCGCACTCCCCCTGCTGCTTGGCTTGGTGCCAGTCAGGTTCCTGCCAGCCTTTCACTGGGTTTTAATCTCACCTAGCCATCTGTTGGACGGCACTTTGACTCCCCAACCACACAGCAGAAAGTTCTTTTTCTTTTTCCCCCCACAAAGTCCTTTGCTCCATCTCGGTGCTTATCACCGCAGAACCATGTCAAACGGGCTCTAATTATGACATTGACACTGATGTGTGCATTATATGACATGCAAGCTGCTCTATGGATTTTATGAGTCGATGCGGCAGCAGCGGAACTAATTTAGATGCAGAGCAGAGGCGCAGTGTCTCATGATGTTGATCCGTCCCCTCGGCAGGTGAGCCCACAGAAACTGATTACACAGCGGTGGGCTGTGCCATCACCACCATCTCATCCAACCTCACGGAAATGTCCAAGGGCGTAAAGCTGCTAGCGGCACTCATGGATGATGAAGTGGGCAGCGGGCACAAGCTTATGGGCGCTGCCAGGACACTGGCAGGGGCTGTGTCAGAGCTGCTTAGATCTGTTGAGCCTGCAGCTGCAGAGGTAAGGTATACAACCGGCGAAGTCCGTTGCCCACACCTGACCTCCCTTCTAAATATACTTCAGTATTAGCATTTTACCATGAGATACGTGTTATTCCCGCTGTCAGTGTCCTGGTGATGATGCATGAGAATTGTATTAAAATGCTGTGATTTTAGATTTAGGGGTCATTTACAAGTGTCTGGAATATGACTGGGAGGAGGTCTGTGTAGACCAGGCTAGGAACTAGTAGTGAATGTGGTGATGTAATCCCCACACAGCCCAGACAGACCGTGCTGACTGCAGCAGGAAGCATCGGCCAGGCCAGCGGGGACCTGCTCCGTCACATGGGGGAGGGCGAGACTGACGAGAGGTTCCAGGTTAGACGACGCCCACACACTGTTCCTATGACACCACTGCCAAACAGGAAGACACAGACATTCTCAGGCCCCATTTAAAAATCCACAAGTTTTACTCTTACTTCCTAAACCATTGTGTGGAGTTAATAACAGAGGGGCGGGCTGCACATTGGCTCATATTGCTTTTCATTCAGCATCTTTTTTTTCTTTTCTTTTTAAGTCATGTTCATGTGATTCTCATATACTTGTCTTTTCTTCCCCCGCTCTGCTCTCTCAAAACATACCGTATTTAAAAGGCATGGCAGAGACAAGTTATTGTATACAAGCTCCTGTTCTTTATGGAAAACTTTATTATGGTTTTCCATCTCACACTCATGGACTCGTCCTCTGATCTCATTACCAGCTGATTCCTTCCCTTTACATAATCAGGTTACACAATTTCAGTCAAAGTTGTGTGCTGAAAACCTTCTGCGATCTGCTCGCCTGCGTTTTGCACAGCTGTGCTGTGGTTCAGTGAATGACATTGATGGATGTGTTTCAGGATGTGCTGATGAATCTGGCCAAAGCAGTGGCCAACGCAGCTGCCATGTTGGTCCTGAAGGCCAAGAACGTGGCCCAGGTGGCCGAGGACACGGTGCTGCAGAACCGAGTGATCGCAGCTGCCACTCAGTGTGCCCTGTCCACGTCACAGCTGGTGGCCTGCACCAAGGTACCGATCCAACGCCTTTTTAACCGTACAGTCGTGTCGATGAAGGGTTCGGCTCCAAGCGTGCGGTTATGGGGGCAGAATTTTGTCTGGGACGTTACTCCAGTCAGCTGTGGCTCTGTCATAGTCTATAAACTAGGTATATGTGGTCAAATGACTTGTAATTCACACAATTCAGAGAGCAGTTTTTGTTTAAAAAAAAAAAAAATGAGGAATAAGGGATTGATTTTCAAATGTATTTTAATCTCACAACTGGACTATTACTGACAGTAGACCATGAGGTTTCATCCGTGTGTTTGGACTCATAGTGCAAGGATTTACCTTTAGTCTGTTAAGTTTGCAGTTTTCCTTTCAGATAACTAGACAGTGCTTGCTTTTTTTACTATTTAAGAAAAACGGATAAAAAGGAATAACGGGATCTTATGCTTTTTTACTGAGAATGGATGATATATCAGGAACTATTGAATAGCAGCTACTTTTTACAGTCTGAAATGGCTCAATAGAAAATGAGAGTGAGATAATCTCAACATTAGAGTTGCCATGTATCTGAATGGGTGAAACAAAAACGAGACGCGTTCTGTAGTCTATAAGCGTCTGTGAGCGAGCGTTGTTCTCTCCCCACAATACATTGCGGTGCAGGTAGTGAGCCCCACCATCAGCTCCCCAGTGTGTCAGGAGCAACTTGTGGAGGCAGGGAAACTGGTGGACCGCTCGGTGGAGACCTGCGTCAAGGCCTGTCGCTCAGCCTCCGACGATGGCGAACTGCTCAAGCAAGTCGGGGCAGCTGCTGGTGTGGTGAGCCAGGCCCTCAATGATCTGCTGCAGCATGTCCGCCATTACGCCAGCTGCGGAGAGCCCATCGGACGCTATGACCAAGCCACTGACACAATCATGAACGTCACAGAGAACATCTTTACCTCCATGGGCGACGCCGGTGAGTTCATGGGCAAGGCAGGAGGCACATTAAAGGTCTCATTGTACTTATTGGGACTCTATTGAGTGAGATCATGACTGAAATGCTCTTCAGTAAAGAGCGCACTCGAATGGCACTGTGGACAAATATGCTAGCATCCTGAGTTTGATGTTATGAGCCCCAGAATTGCCTTTGGGCATCGCAGAGAACTTGTAAGCAGCTCTGGATGAAAGTGTCTGCTAAATGAGTAAATGTCAAGTCTCTTGGTTGCGAGTGAGTTTGATGTGCAGCCATTTGGGACTGTAGATTCAGTGAACTGACTATTATCTAAGAACTGGGCAAGTGAAAAACAATGCCCGAGTCATTTAAAGCTCCAATTTCTTGGGTTGCCGTTCTAAAGCCACACTTTTAGCATACTTGATCCAATGAATTTGGACTCAGAGGGGCTTTAGACGCTGTCAGATTATGGTTTCTGGTATGTGATCTTAGAATGCCTCCCCACTGAAAATGTTTCCAAGGCTTGGGGTATTTGTTATGGTTCAAGCCATGACACTGAAGAATTTCCAAATCTAGCTCGGTTCTCAAGGAGCCGTAGACGACATGTCATCCAAAACCAAAACTGAATTTTCAATCTGGTCTCAATCAGCATGGGGGGAGGGGGGGGCTTTGAAACTTAAAAGGAAACACATGACCTGGGCATTTTTCAGAGGGTAGCCTCTGCAACAAGAAAAGGAAAGGGGGGGGGGGGAAACCTGTGGCTATGGATCAACATTGAGTGTCAGAACAGGGTTCATTCTCGAGACAGAGTATCATGAGCCTCCCAAGGCTGTAGGGTGTGGGCTATAAAGCAGCCAGGATGTCTTGTCTTTGATAGTCTCCTCAGCTTGAGTTATTTCCAGCTGGAGGTGGGCGGTTTGGAAGTACAGCTATTTATAGCAAGTGTGTTGGAAGGATTGCATCACCTGCTACATGTAACATATATTCTTGAAACCTTAATTGATGTGAGAGAGGATTAGTCACTAGAAACCTTGAGCTGCAAGCCAAGGGCACTTGGAGCTGAAATCTGTAGTGTGACTCCTCAAGAATAAAGCAATTAAATAATTATCCCAACTGTGTACCATGCATTTTCAGCATCCAACACAGAATTGCAAGTGCAACACAGCGTTGTCTTTGTCTCTCCTTGCTTTGTTGCGTGCACTACCTGTAACATGTGCGTGTCTGTGTTTCTGTGTGTATTTGCGTACATGTGAATGTAAAAAGGGGAGATGGTGCGTCAGGCCAGAGTACTAGCCCAGGCCACCTCTGACTTGGTCAATGCCATGAGATCTGATGCGGAGGCAGAGGTGGATGTCGACAACTCCAAAAAGCTGCTCGCTGCAGCCAAACTACTGGCTGATGCCACAGCTAGGATGGTGGAGGCTGCTAAGGTGAGATACTGACAGGGATACTTTCAAAAAGTAATCCAATAAAGATGAAAAAATTACCAATTTTTTTTAAATTTTTTTTACTTAAAGTGGAATTTGTACTTTGACCCACTGAATTTTCTAACTCACTGACATCACATCGTCGGTTTAAGTGATTTGTATATTACTTACCGCATATAATATGTTGACAGGCTTTAAATAGTGTGACTACTGTGAACTATAGATGATGTGCTGTTGAATACCAAAGGATTCTTTCCTGCTATGTAAAAGATACTAGTTTCTTTTACCACGGTTTAAATATATTAATGTTTTCAAACATTTCCATGAAAGCGCCTATACCCTTTTAAAATATCTGTGATCTGATTGGTACATGTTGTATATCATATACATATATATAACTATATAATGATGAAACCGTTTAATTTTGTACATTTTTCTAAATTAATTCATTAAATAAATTAATTGATTCAATTTTTGTAAATTATTCTACTTTACTTATTATAATCTGATAACCCCCCAGTACTTAATACTGTCGGTATCTGTATTAATTATATCACCACTGTAGCTTTCTCATGGGTAGTATGCCAAACCCGAGGACAAACGTTAAATGCAGTGCTAAATAATGAAACTCAATTTCTGATACTTTTTGGAAGAATGGATCTCTCTGTATTACCGTGTGCAGTAGCCAAGAGCAACATTTCCAAATAACAGGGAACGGCATCAGTGGTTCTTAATAAGCCCCTGGCACTGTCGACAAGTATAAATGAGCGGCGCATTATTAATGCGAAATACTCAAGCAAGTGAAAAACTGCTTATGGCTCGTTAGATGTTTTTGATCTGTGACACATTAATCATCATATCGCTGTCATTATCAAGAGGAAATGGGAATCTGGCGCTGGCGGTTTCCTTGGCAACTGTCACAAAGCAGACAGCTAAATGCCTCCTTGCATCTTTTGTGCCGTGTGTACAGTCAGAATTGTGAGATGGTGAAAGAGGACTCCGTGTCTCCTTTCACTGTCGCGTCCTGATAAGTGGGTGTTGCTGCGGTACTTGATATTAATGCCTCCGTATGCTGTGGTTTGTGTGTGTCTGTGTGTGTATGTTTGTGTTTATATCTGTGTGTGTGTGTGTGTGTGTGTGTGCACGTCTGTCTCTGTGTGAATGGGCCCTCAGGGGGCAGCAGCCTACCCTGAGAACGAGGACCAGCAGCAGAGGCTGAGGGAGGCAGCTGAGGGGCTGCGTGTGGCCACGAACGCCGCAGCACAGAATGCCATAAAGAAGAAACTGGTGAACAGACTGGAGGTGAGTCTTGGGCTTTACCTTTGGCTGCCTCCGACCACGACCTAAAGAAAACGTGCTCAAGCTTTGGTTTATCAACCTCTTATCAGAATTCCCCCGTTCTGTGGGCGTCCGTTGCCTACCAACACGGGGCTCGCCGATTCGAATCCCCGTGTTACCTCTGACTTGGACGGGCGTCCCTACAGACACAATTGGCCGGGTCTGCGGGTGGGAAACCGGATGTGGGTGTGTGTCCTGGCCGCTGCACTAGCGCCTCCTCTGGTCAGTCGAGGCACCTGTTCAGGGGGTAGGGGTAACTGGGGGGGGATAGCGTGATCCTCCCACGCACTACCTCCCCCTGGCGAAACTCCTCACTGTCAGGTGAAGAGAAGCGGCCGGCGACTCCGCATGTATCGGAGGAAGCATGTGGTAGTCTGCAGCCCTCCCCGGATCGGCAGAGGGGGCGGAGCAGCAACCGGGATGGCTTGGAAGAGTGGAGTAATTGGCCGGATACAACTGAGGAGAAAAAGGTGGGAAAAAAAATCCAAAAAAGAAAAGCAATTCCCCCGTTCTTCTCTTCACGGTGCGTTATCGTCACTGTGTAAGAGGATGTACAGTATATGTCAGATCAGACTCGTCAGTATGGGTACATTACCAGCTAAGTGTAAATGTATAGTTTAGCCCTCAGGTAAAGGGTTTAGCCCACATGTACTCCTGTCCCCTACTAGCTAGTCAGCCTCAAGTCTCTCATGCCATCGTCACTGTGTAAGAGGATGTACAGTATATGTCAGATCAGACTCGTCAGTATGGGTACATTACCAGCTAAGTGTAAATGTATAGTTTAGCCCTCAGGTAAAGGGTTTAGCCCACATGTACTCCTGCCCCCTACTAGCTAGTCAGCCTCAAGTCTCTCATGCCATTGTCACTGTGTAAGAGGATGTACAGTATATGTCAGATCAGACTCGTCAGTATGGGTACATTACCAGCTAAGTGTAAATGTATAGTTTAGCCCTCAGGTAAAGGGTTTAGCCCACATGTACCCCTGTCCCCTACTAGATCGTCAGCCTCAAGTCTCTCATGCCATCGTCACTGTGCAAGAGGATGTACAGTATATGTCAGATCAGACTCGTCAGTATGGGTACATTACCAGCTAAGTGTAAATGTATAGTTTAGCCCTCAGGTAAAGGGTTTAGCCCACATGTACTCCTGTCCCCTACTAGCTAGTCAGCCTCAAGTCTCTCATGCCATCGTCACTGTGTAAGAGGATGTACAGTATATGTCAGATCAGACTCGTCAGTATGGGTACATTACCCGCTAAGTGTAAATGTATAGTTTAGCCCTCAGGTAAAGGGTTTAGCCCACATGTACTCCTGTCCCCTACTAGCTAGTCAGCCTCAAGTCTCTCATGCCATCGTCACTGTGTAAGAGGATGTACAGTATATGTCAGATCAGACTCGTCAGTATGGGTACATTACCAGCTAAGTGTAAATGTATAGTTTAGCCCTCAGGTAAAGGGTTTAGCCCACATGTACTCCTGCCCCCTACTAGCTAGTCAGCCTCAAGTCTCTCATGCCATTGTCACTGTGTAAGAGGATGTACAGTATATGTCAGATCAGACTCGTCAGTATGGGTACATTACCAGCTAAGTGTAAATGTATAGTTTAGCCCTCAGGTAAAGGGTTTAGCCCACATGTACTCCTGCCCCCTACTAGCTAGTCAGCCTCAAGTCTCTCATGCCATCGTCACTTTGTAAGAGGATGTACAGTATATGTCAGATCAGACTCGTCAGTATGGGTACATTACCAGCTAAGAGTAAATGTATAGTTTAGCCCTCAGGTAAAGGGTTTAGCCCACATGTACTCCTGCCCCCTACTAGCTAGTCAGCCTCAAGTCTCTCATGCCATCGTCACTGTGTAAGAGGATGTACAGTATATGTCAGATCAGACTCGTCAGTATGGGTACATTACCAGCTAAGTGTAAATGTATAGTTTAGCCCTCAGGTAAAGGGTTTAGCCCACATGTACTCCTGCCCCCTACTAGCTAGTCAGCCTCAAGTCTCTCATGCCATCGTCACTGTGCAAGAGGATGTACAGTATATGTCAGATCAGACTCGTCAGTATGGGTACATTACCAGCTAAGTGTAAATGTATAGTTTAGCCCTCAGGGAAAGGGTTTAGCCCACATGTACTCCTGCCCCCTACTAGCTAGTCAGCCTCAAGTCTCTCATGCCATCGTCACTGTGCAAGAGGATGTACAGTATATGTCAGATCAGACTCGTCAGTATGGGTACATTACCCGCTAAGTGTAAATGTATAGTTTAGCCCTCAGGTAAAGGGTTTAGCCCACTTGTACTCCTGTCCCCTACTAGCTAGTCAGCCTCAAGTCTCTCATGCCATCGTCACTGTGTAAGAGGATGTACAGTATATGTCAGATCAGACTCGTCAGTATGGGTACATTACCAGCTAAGTGTAAATGTATAGTTTAGCCCTCAGGTAAAGGGTTTAGCCCACATGTACTCCTGCCCCCTACTAGCTAGTCAGCCTCAAGTCTCTCATGCCATCGTCACTGTGTAAGAGGATGTACAGTATATGTCAGATCAGACTCGTCAGTATGGGTACATTACCAGCCAAGTGTAAATGTATAGTTTAGCCCTCAGGTAAAGGGTTTAGCCCACATGTACTCCTGCCCCCTACTAGCTAGTCAGCCTCAAGTCTCTCATGCCATCGTCACTGTGTAAGAGGATGTACAGTATATGTCAGATCAGACTCGTCAGTATGGGTACATTACCAGCTAAGTGTAAATGTATAGTTTAGCCCTCAGGTAAAGGGTTTAGCCCACATGTACTCCTGTCCCCTACTAGATAGTCAGCCTCAAGTCTCTCATGCCATCGTCACTGTGCAAGAGGATGTACAGTATATGTCAGATCAGACTCGTCAGTATGGGTACATTACCAGCTAAGTGTAAATGTATAGTTTAGCCCTCAGGTAAAGGGTTTAGCCCACATGTACTCCTGTCCCCTACTAGCTAGTCAGCCTCAAGTCTCTCATGCCATCGTCACTGTGTAAGAGGATGTACAGTATATGTCAGATCAGACTCGTCAGTATGGGTACATTACCCGCTAAGTGTAAATGTATAGTTTAGCCCTCAGGTAAAGGGTTTAGCCCACATGTACTCCTGTCCCCTACTAGCTAGTCAGCCTCAAGTCTCTCATGCCATCGTCACTGTGTAAGAGGATGTACAGTATATGTCAGATCAGACTCGTCAGTATGGGTACATTACCAGCTAAGTGTAAATGTATAGTTTAGCCCTCAGGTAAAGGGTTTAGCCCACATGTACTCCTGCCCCCTACTAGCTAGTCAGCCTCAAGTCTCTCATGCCATTGTCACTGTGTAAGAGGATGTACAGTATATGTCAGATCAGACTCGTCAGTATGGGTACATTACCAGCTAAGTGTAAATGTATAGTTTAGCCCTCAGGTAAAGGGTTTAGCCCACATGTACTCCTGCCCCCTACTAGCTAGTCAGCCTCAAGTCTCTCATGCCATCGTCACTTTGTAAGAGGATGTACAGTATATGTCAGATCAGACTCGTCAGTATGGGTACATTACCAGCTAAGAGTAAATGTATAGTTTAGCCCTCAGGTAAAGGGTTTAGCCCACATGTACTCCTGCCCCCTACTAGCTAGTCAGCCTCAAGTCTCTCATGCCATCGTCACTGTGTAAGAGGATGTACAGTATATGTCAGATCAGACTCGTCAGTATGGGTACATTACCAGCTAAGTGTAAATGTATAGTTTAGCCCTCAGGTAAAGGGTTTAGCCCACATGTACTCCTGCCCCCTACTAGCTAGTCAGCCTCAAGTCTCTCATGCCATCGTCACTGTGCAAGAGGATGTACAGTATATGTCAGATCAGACTCGTCAGTATGGGTACATTACCAGCTAAGTGTAAATGTATAGTTTAGCCCTCAGGTAAAGGGTTTAGCCCACATGTACTCCTGCCCCCTACTAGCTAGTCAGCCTCAAGTCTCTCATGCCATCGTCACTGTGCAAGAGGATGTACAGTATATGTCAGATCAGACTCGTCAGTATGGGTACATTACCCGCTAAGTGTAAATGTATAGTTTAGCCCTCAGGTAAAGGGTTTAGCCCACTTGTACTCCTGTCCCCTACTAGCTAGTCAGCCTCAAGTCTCTCATGCCATCGTCACTGTGTAAGAGGATGTACAGTATATGTCAGATCAGACTCGTCAGTATGGGTACATTACCAGCTAAGTGTAAATGTATAGTTTAGCCCTCAGGTAAAGGGTTTAGCCCACATGTACTCCTGCCCCCTACTAGCTAGTCAGCCTCAAGTCTCTCATGCCATCGTCACTGTGTAAGAGGATGTACAGTATATGTCAGATCAGACTCGTCAGTATGGGTACATTACCAGCTAAGTGTAAATGTATAGTTTAGCCCTCAGGTAAAGGGTTTAGCCCACATGTACTCCTGCCCCCTACTAGCTAGTCAGCCTCAAGTCTCTCATGCCATCGTCACTGTGTAAGAGGATGTACAGTATATGTCAGATCAGACTCGTCAGTATGGGTACATTACCAGCTAAGTGTAAATGTATAGTTTAGCCCTCAGGTAAAGGGTTTAGCCCACATGTACTCCTGTCCCCTACTAGCTAGTCAGCCTCAAGTCTCTCATGCCATCGTCACTGTGCAAGAGGATGTACAGTATATGTCAGATCAGACTCGTCAGTATGGGTACATTACCAGCTAAGTGTAAATGTATAGTTTAGCCCTCAGGTAAAGGGTTTAGCCCACATGTACTCCTGCCCCCTACTAGCTAGTCAGCCTCAAGTCTCTCATGCCATCGTCACTGTGTAAGAGGATGTACAGTATATGTCAGATCAGACTCGTCAGTATGGGTACATTACCAGCTAAGTGTAAATGTATAGTTTAGCCCTCAGGTAAAGGGTTTAGCCCACATGTACTCCTGCCCCCTACTAGCTAGTCAGCCTCAAGTCTCTCATGCCAGGTGGGGGTGCAGCGGGGGGCTAGTCAGCCTCCTCTTACATCTCCCCCCATCTGTGATTCAGGTTCTGTGTAGCTCCTATCAGAAATGAGCTGTCGCTGCGGCGTACATACATGATTCCCTCTCATCTGTTCCCCCTGTGCAGTCGCGTAAATAATTCCTAATGGGAAACAAATTAGTATGTCAAATTATGTCCCAACATTATCAATATCGTCTTCTTTAACCAGTCTAGTCGGCGTAAAAGATTTATGTTCCACCCTGTCAGGTTTGAAGCATTACAGAGATGAGCCACGCACGGCATCGCGATCCGGCATTTGCTTACATTGCCTGCCTCAGTTATGTTGCCCAGGGGAAGACGTTGTCGTGTACGCTGTGTCGTGATTGGTCAAAACACTTCCTGGTCTGATGAGCTTTTTTTGGTGTGACAGACCGTCTCTGTAGCATTACTATGCTGTGGAAGAGATGGGCTGGTTTAAGGGACTAGCCAGCCTCTTAACACTCAGGGCTCTATTCTAATGTCGGCGTGGAGGCATAAACGCAGGCAGATTGGCAGGTTCCTCGGGTGCGAGGCGACCTTTCCCCGCCCGCTTCTGTTTGGTCGTTTGGTGGCTTGAAAGGAAACGCGGCCGGGTCGAGATAGGTGTGGCAGCGCAGCTCGGGGTGTGTTAATGCAGATCTGCTGGCACAGTACAATGTTGGTATCCATTTTGGCTTGAGACTGCGTTTACGGGGGCGTCCGGGTAGCATGGCAGCCTATTCCGTTGCCTACCAACACGGGGGATCGCCGGTTCGAATCCCCGTGTTACCTCCGGCTTGGTCGGGCGTCCCTACAGACACTATCGGCCGTGTCTGCAGGTTCGGAAGCTGGATGTGGGTATGTGTCCTGGTCGCTGCACTAGCGCCTCCTCTTATCGGTCAGGGCGCCTGTTCGGGGGGGAGGGGGAACTGGGGGGAATGGCGTGATCCTTCCACGTGCTACGTCCCCCTGGTGAAACTCCTCACTGTCAGGTGAAAAGACTGGCGACTCCACATGTATGGGAGGAGGCATGTGGTAGTAGCAGCCCTCCCCCAGAGGGGGCGGAGCAGCGACTGGGATGGCTCGGAGAGTGGGGTAATTGACAAGTGCTATTGGGGAGAAAAGGGGGGAAATTTTTTTTTTGAATTGTGTTTACACCTCCGCCGGCTCAGCCAGTGTTGTACTGGATGTACACCTACGCACTTCCCCCCAGTGAAATAAACTATTAAACCATTAGCGAAAATCCGTTGAATGCCATGTTCTGAATACGCTGAATGCGCTCATCTTGATGCATGGAAAGTTCAACCCAACCTTGACAAAGGGAATATCCGTCTGGTCCAGACAAAAAAATATCCGCTAGTACAAACTGTCTATACCGGAGCCTGACATCTGTTCGAGAATTCCCGTGGCATGGAAGTCAATTCCGCTCTCAATTCCGTGAGCGGAGCGGGACAGGAGATTTCTTGTGCTGTCAAGGGTTTGGAACGTGAAATTCCACTCTTGCGCCTGGCTCGAGACTAAATTATTGTGTCTGTTGTCAATCTCTGTCAGCTTGCGCACAACGTGACAACACTGAACGTCGGTTTGTGAGTTATGCTTGCCTGGGTGTTTAATAATGACCTTCCCGTTTGCTGCTTCGAACGTATATATTTGTTTTGACGCAGTCTCCAGGGATGGGGTATATAATTGGGAGACGGTGGCGGTGCAGGCGAAGAATTTACTGCCGCTGGATTTCTGTCATCCACATTAATCAACGTGGAGCGGTTCTAGTAGACTGGCTCCTTCAGTCATCAGTAAAATGAGAGTAAATTGTGTTGTGATGCATTCAAAGGGTATGAGAGGAGCCGATTTGGTTGGCCAAGTCGAAGCCTGCCCCAACCCCACCTGCTTATAATGAAGTCATTCTGACCCAACCTCTCTTATCACATATGCAGGGCTGCACTGTTCCACCAAATTACCGAAAATATATTTGGTGCACCTGCACTTGCACCTGAGCCCAGTTTCACGGTAACAGAGCCCTCAGTCTCGGAAATATGGAAAACTAATGCCGCGTTCACATGCACTTGGCAAAACGGAACAGGAAAAACCGCCAACTGCGTGACGGAAAGGCAGGATGGGGAAAAAACATGGGTCTCTATGGTGACGGTGTATTGTTTGCAGGGGGGCGGGGAAATTGCACGAGCGTGTTTTGTGTTTGTTTTATTTAAGTATATACAGTAATTACATCGATTCATATACCTATAAAATCAATCAGCCGTCTTTTCTGTTTCGTGATGTGCTACGTAGCATTCGGTTATAAATTCCATCGTGGAAGACGGCAAAAAGTTAGACTATTTTAACTTGAGATGGCAGTGCCGTCTGCCGGTGTCGTCCGATCTTACCGTCCTGCTCTCGTCCACAGTAATGACCCTCCGGTTTACCATCTCATGCTAACCGGATTCCATGCGAATGCACCATAAGAGTTACACAAGGCCTGGGTCACCCTGTGGTCAGACCACCATCTCTTCATATCTGCTGCAAAAAAGGGTCACAGTAGCAGCACTAGCGGCCTCCCACACCTGAGGCGATGTGAGATGCTGAAGACTATATAAGCATCTTAACTTCTGAAAGCGGCGGCACGGTGGCGCAGTGGTTAGCGCGGTTGCCTCACAGCAAGAAGGTCCTGGGTTCGAGCCCCGGGGTAGTCCAACCTTGGGGGTCGTCCCGGGTCGTCCTCTGTGTGGAGTTTGCATGTTCTCCCCGTGTCTGTGTGGGTTTCCTCCGGGGGATCCGGCTTACTCCCACAGCCCAAAGACATGTAGGTCAGGTGGATCGGCCGTACTAAAATTGTCCCTATATGTGTGTGTGTGTGTGTGTGTGTATGTCGGCCCTGTGATGGCCTGGTAGCCTGTCCAGGGTGTCCCCCCACCTGCTGCCCAGTGACTGCTGGGATAGGCTCCAGCATCCCCCGCCGCCCTGAGAGCAGGATGAGCGGTTTGAATAATGGATGGATGGAACTTCTGAAAGCAGCCTCTTTTTGTGCCCTTTAAAATGATCTTTAAAACTCCCTTATTCTGTCCCCTTTCTTTACGCTGGTTTTACCGAGGTTACCTTTCCCAATGTCACTTGTACAGTTCCTGAGCAGCTGCCAGGTTTTTGGGTTCAGGAGCATGTATAATAGGTGCACTGTTTGAAATCTTACCAGAAATAGAAATGCCCCCCTCTGCCACTCATTTCACTGCCAATAGCAGTGTCATCTTGTTTGTTTTCCCCAGGACAAAGATATCATTGTTGTTCAAATTTCTGTTTTTTCTTTTTTTTTCTTCCGGGCTTCCTCCACCCACAAGACGAGGAATGTCTTCTCCCCCTGTTTTCTATGTCGCTGTCGCTTTCAAAGTCACAATTCTTCCTTTGAGTTAATGTCAACTCAGGAGTCTATTTTATGTTTAGGGCTTTACACATTGCAAGTGGAGGCAATTTGTTTATACCTAATGAAATGAAAAATGAGAGGTCCAGGGACTTGGACATATCATGTCCGTCTGCATCTTTTAAATAATTTTTAGCTTACGATCTCAGTGATTGAAGTTTGATTAGTCCAACTCTGTGTAGATACAATGAGACGACGGCGTGATGCCACACTTGCAAAGGTTGACCTCAAACTCACTATCTCAATATAGCCGTAATGATTTCAATGGGTATGTCCTGAACAGATAGCTGCTAAGCAGGCAGCGGCTGCTGCTACTCAGACCATCGCAGCTGCTCAGAACGCTGCAGCCTCCAACAAAAATACCGCCTCCCACCAACAGCTAGTGCACAGCTGCAAGGTATGGACATGTGGACATGTACTCAAGACACTGTTGCATGAGCAGAAATGCCATTTTTTTTATGTAGTGTGAAAATCAACCGCAAGTGTTAAAAAAAAAAAGCAGTCCTTGAACTTGCACATGATGACTTTGCAGCCTGCCTGTTGCAGATTTCATTCCACTGCGCTGTAGCATTTTGAATTGACTCATTTGTGTATTTGTTGGTGCACATTTAGGCAGTGGCAGATAGCATCCCCCAGTTGGTCCAGGGTATGAGGAGCAGCCAGGCCCAGCCTGAGGAGCTGGGTGCCCAGCTTGCCCTCATCATGGCTAGCCAAAGCTTCCTGCAGGTAGGGCCGTCCCACTGCCTAACACCTAACAGCTTTTCTTCTCGTACACAAATCTCTTTCTTTTCTTACATTGCTTCCGCAAATGTCAACGTGCTTTACAAACCTTTTACATCCGTGTCATCTATTGCGTTTATGTGCTGCTGTTGTTTTTCTGTCAATGTCCGCCCAGCCTGGCAGTAAAATGGTAACATCTGCAAAGTCAGCAGTTCCCACAGTGACTGAACAGGCTGCTGCAATGCAACTGGGCCAGTGTGCCAAGAACCTGGCTACTTGTCTAGCAGAACTGAGGACTGCTGCCCAGAAGGTATCTATCCGCATAAAGTACGTACATACAGCACAGCCAGGGATAGAGGACACATCCCAAAATAGTCATTTGTTTACCTCCGTATGTATTTATCTGCTTTTGGTAGTATACAGTAGCTGTTCCTAAAAACCCACCAAGCTCCTATTGTGTCAAAGCAGAGACACCTACCCCGAATCACCAGACTCCATCTTGTCTATTCTGCCTGCTTGTGGGGTTCTTTCTAAGAAATATCTGTGTGTCTGTCTACCGATATAGGCTCATGAAGCCTGTGGTCCTCTGGAGATCGACTCCGCTCTCAAAACTGTGCAGACTCTCAGGAGTGAGCTTCAAGATGCCAAGACATCTGTCATCGATGGCCAACTCAAACCTCTTCCTGGGGAATCGGTCAGCACGTAACATACAGTACATGACCTTACCAAATGAGGTGATCATCGCTCCGTGCCCAGATGCTGATTTGTGTTCTGTCTGTTTCATATAGTTGGAGAAGTGCGCCCAGGACCTGGGTAGCACATCTAAGGCCGTGGGCTCTTCTATGGCCCAACTGTTGACTTGCGCTGCACAGGGGAATGAACATTACACAGGTAGGAGAAGCCTAGTTTTCTCGACAAGCAGGCCTTGGAGGCCTAGAGGACATCGTTTTTTTTATTTAAATGTCTTACTTTTGTCTATTTACTGCATTTAGAGTAAGAAAAAAAATGATATATATACTGCTAAGTGTGTTTTTTAGTTGAAAATTGTGACCTCCGTTTGCCGTGCCATGTGGAAAGGAGAGAATAAGTCAAGGCAAAGGAAATTATGCCTCTTTAATTTTGTGTTGGTGTGATCACCTTTGCCGTGAAGTGAACCCTCGTGGATCTTGTGTGGCCTGGCTCGTTCTCCCTCAGTGCTGTTACAATGCATCCTGTTGGGGGGGGGGAAGAGGTGACGGCAGTGAAAAGTAATAGTGAGTAGTGTGCTCGAACTATGAAGGCTTCAAGGCAGCACTTTATGCTCTGGCCCACGGTGCTGCTAGCTACTCATTAATCTTATTTTCACTAGATTTCACATTCCATCAGCAACTGGCTACACTCGACTGACTAACGCAATTTGATGCAATTTGCTGCTTTTCCCCTCAGCTTGATATTTAATAAGTTTGGGGCACCTCCCAAGTTGTGCCAAATTTTACAACATTAACTTATGTTATTTATTTTTTTAAATTTTTTTTTACAATGCCACTCTCAAATTAATCTCATCAGAATACTACAGCCTACTGTGCTGCTGGTTTTCACATTAGACACATATCACATTACTCATTACAAACACAGTGATCGTTATCCCCACCAGGTGGTAGGGCAGCCTTTTCTCCCGCCATCCCAGTTAAACATGGCATCAGATCTTCAAGACCTGATAAGTGTTGGCGCGGGGATTTCGATTGCGTCCACCGCAATAGCCGTGGTAGCGTTTAATCGAAGGCCACGAGGGAACGCGATGCACGCAACGACGGAGAGGCGGACCCCTTATTCCTGGCAGTGGCCGCATTTCAGGGATTTCTGGGAGGACGTTGTCCGCAATGGTTTTATAGCAGTCCTGTGGATCCAAAACTTCAGAATGACCCGCTTAACATCTGATGACTTATGAGTCATCCGACCACACAAAAAACGCCATGTGACCCTTCGTGTCATGTCGTGTGACTTTAACGCGGAAAAATGTGTTTCCGTTTCAATTTTGCAAAGTTGTGCCCGCGTATCTCCAGGTGTTGCTGCAAGAGAAACGGCACAGGCTTTGAGGACGTTGGCCCAGGCAGCCAGAGGCGTGGCAGCTAGCACCAAGGAGCCCCAGGCTGCCGCTGCAATGCTGGACTCGGCCCAGTTCGTTATGGAGGGTTCTGCTATGCTGATCCATGAAGCCCACCAGGCCCTTGTTCACCCAGGAGATGCTGAGAGTCAACAGAGACTGGCACAGGTAGGCACAGTCTCGCGTAAATATGTGCCCTGGAAGGTACGATATTCACGTTACTATCACGTTGCTTCTGTCGGGCCCCTCCTCTCTTCCGTCTACTGATTTGCGAGTAAGTCTTCTCTCCGTGACAATTATCCCCTCTTAGCGTTGCTATTTTCTCTCCACTGTCTCGTACACAGCCGCTCTCTCTCAGGAGTGCCAGGATATAACTGCTCATTCGCAGGCAGCCCTCCGGGGGATAAACACATTGTTTGGCATATGTCTGTGACAACGGCATAAATTAGTGACACAGATTGTTGTGCATCACTGTGAACACAATTTGCATTTGAGACGTTTTTCTCCTTATAGCTGTGCTGTGGAACGGCGTGCCGTGTTGTACATTGTTTGAATGACTAATGGCAACCTGTTCTCAGAGTGTTGTTGCTTTGTGTTTCAGGTGGCCAAAGCGGTGTCCCACTCCCTGAATAATTGTGTGAATTGCCTGCCGGGCCAGAAGGATGTCGACATGGCTCTAAGGAGCATCGGAGAAGCGAGCAAGAAGCTACTGGTGGACATGGTGAGTGCTCTCGCCTCGGGGGGCCTGCACTGAAGCGTTTCTCTGTGAGGTCCTCCGTTATTATTGGATTTTTTTTTTTTCATTGTTTTTAACACAAAACTTAAGTCGCCCAACTTTTCACAGATCAAGTATTGCTTGCTTACACTTATACACAATCTTAACTGGTTTTCCGTTTGACTGGTACATAATTACTGGATTATGGGATGTGTTCTTTTGCTTGAAGCTTCCGCCCTGCAGTAAGTCATTTCAGGAGGCCCAGACTGACCTGAACCACACAGCGGCTGAGCTCAACCACTCGGCAGGTGAGGTGGTCCACTCCTCACGTGGGACCAGCAGCCAGCTGGCAGTGGCCTCTGGCAAGTTCAGCCAAGATTTTGATGAGTTCCTGGATGCTGGCATTGAGATGGCGGGCCACACTCAGGTGGGTCTCACGCCTCTTTGTATGGCTCCTCAACAGTTCAGTTGAAGCAAATGAACCGGCCGATAAATAGAAAAGTTCAGATAATTTATGGTGTCTTGTTATTCTACAAGGAGGAACAGAGCTTCGACAGTCTAATTTCAGAAACCCCGTGTCAAATGCGGGATGGTTGATTTTTGTCTGACTTTGGCACTCAAGTTATGTTGACTTATGTGTTAATAAGACCCTTTTGGCTAATTCGTGTAGGCACATGTTTGTCCCCGACAGCCCTAATACAGTCAGAAATAATGAGGTCTTTGATGATGTTCTTGTTCTGGCTATTTTGCTCATTAATTTGGGGAGATCATCTGGGAGTGGAATTGACGTACCATGACACACAGGTCTTAATCAGTCTTTAAGAGGCCTACTGAGCAAGGAAAGAGGAGCTAGGTGGGAGGGACACTCTTCAAATGAATGCTTCAGGCTCATATACCGTACCCACACCATCTCTAGAAAACTGTCTTCTCAATTGTTATTATAAAAGTCATACACTCCTGGACATTTTAGCTACATCTGATATAGCTCTGCCTCTATTTTGGGGTAAAAAAAAAAAACAAAAACAAAAAACAGCTGCATTGTCTTTTCTTTTTTTTCCCGGCTGTGCAGAGCCAGGAGGACCAGATCCAAGTAATTGGTAATCTGAAGAACATCTCTATGGCGTCCAGTAAGCTGCTGCTGGCTGCCAAGTCTCTGTCCGTGGATCCTGGTGCAGCTAATGCCAAGAATCTTTTAGCCGTGGCAGCCAGGTGAGATAAGGAATACATGGTGGTAGTAGTACCAGATGTCTTAGTTGTTCTTTTTGACAAAACAAAGGTTGTTTCTCAGGTAAAGTGTACAGTATATGCAAGTCAATTTTATGCCATTTTTTTTCCCCCTCCTCATTCTGAACCCTTTCTAGTTTTGGGCCTCTAGCAAGTCACAAGAAATTCACAGTTTATATTTGAATGTCACAAAGCATCTCTCTTCAGCCTCTATATGCCACTCCCATGCAATGTCTGCTCAGCGGTGCTAGAGGCAGTATCCTCCACTGGTGGAGAGAAGCCAGGACATCATTCCCCCGGGGCTTTGGGCCTCACTGACTTCTCTCTATCTAATTAGGAAGATGGAAGCTTTGGCTTGGGCCTGTCTGTGTTCAGCACGGCTGAATGCGAGCTCAACTCAGCCCTTGTGCTCCTGTACAATATGTAAGCTTCTCCTTTAACAAAGGGAGGCCAACATTGCCTCGCTTGTGTAGTGCAGCTCTGAGCAAGACAGTGTGTGATGTGACATGGAGGGCAGACTGTGCACGTATGCAGAGAGAGATGCAAGAGGTAAACAGGACTGTATGACTGCCCTTGTATTTCAGAGCGGTGACAGAGAGCATTAACCAGTTGATCACGTTGTGCACCCAGCAAGCAGCCGGGCAGAAGGAGTGTGACAACGCCTTGAGAGAGTTGGAGGTATCGTTCTGGCACACATACGCTGTGTCATTCTCTATCCTGCTTGGCTTCTGGGCTGTTTTCAGCTGTCAGTGATGTTTTTGTTCTAAAAAAAAAAAAAAAAATTGTTGCAGCTGAACAATTTTTCACAAATCCTATCGCTGAAAATAGTGTTGTAGGTGTTGCAATGTTCCCTGGGAAATAATTATAGTCATTCACTGAGCCTCTGGTCCCTCCAGCTAACATTCCCTTCTCTTCCCCCGGGACTGACTTTTTTTCTTCTATACATTCTCTGTGCTATTTCACCTTCAGCAGAGCCTGCTGTAGTTTTAATGGCTAGCTCCTTTCCTGATGACATCACTCACTCACTCACTCACTCACTCACTCACTCACTCACTCACTCACTCACTCACATACTCACAGTTAGGGGAGGGTGTCTGTGTTCCCTCAACCCTATTTCATTGAGCTTACCTAATCTTAACCTACTACTACTACTACTACTTTCGGCTGCTCCCGTTAGGGGTCGCCCCAGCGGATCATCCGTTTCCATCTCTTCCTGTCCTCTGCATCCTCCTCTGTCACACGGGCCGACCTGCATGTCCTCTCTCACCACATCCATAAACCACCTCTTCGGCCTTCCTCTTTTCCTCTTCCCTGGCAGCTCCTTATTCGGCATCCTTCTCCCAAACCCAAACTTAACCTAACCTGACTTAACCTCAGCCTCCAGGTAACCCTAACCTTAACCCCAACATTTACCTTAACCTATCCTTACCGATAGCTAACCCACAGGGCTGAGGGGGACACAGGGCTGACCCCACCGTGCTCTAAGTCCGTCTCCAGATCAGAAACAATAAGAGAAACAGTATTGGGCCAAATGTCATCAGCGAGGCTTGATAGGCTTGAAAATGAAAACGGAGAAATTGTGAAAGCATTCAACAATTCAAAACCATCCATCCATCCATTATCCCAACCGCTTATCCCGCTCTCAGGGTCGCGGGGGATGCCGGAGCCTATCCCAGCAGCCACTGGGCGACATAAAAGTGAGCAACTTCGTTCGCTTCGCCTGTGACCTCCTCTCAGTCAGATGGATCATACCATTTTTTTCTCGTACCATGATCTGCTCGCAACTTCTATGTTAGATGCGTTCCCTTACAAGCCCCCCCCCCCCCCCCCCCCGCTGAACACACGCTGAATAAGGGCTTGTGTCCGTTGGAGATCTAGTTCAAGGCAGCATCACCAGCGCTCGCAGTGGAGGTGCAGTTTCGTGGCGAAACATTTTCCTAATGCGTCGCCTGTATTCATGTTGGGCTAGTACTTATGGGACATCCAGTAAACAGGGATTTTCTGTTATCAACACTACAGCTTCGTTTGTTTTTGCTTCTCCTGTTTTGACAGAGTAGGTCCAGCGTTCATTTCCTCCCTGGTCCCACCCCTCCTTCATCTACATATAGATAGATTCCGTTTATTTCGAACGTTAAAATGAAAATGTATAATAAAAGAAAACAAGAGAGGAAAAAAAAACCCCAAAACGAGCAGCGATATCATCATCAAACCTTAGTTTCAAATCTCGGCAGTTGGAAAAGGAGTAGGCAGAAGTTAAAAAACTTTTCTAGTCCTACCCCCTTTTTCTATTTTAATACTTCACCAATGAACTGTGGGATTTAAATGAAAACTCAATCATCTACCACCAGTGACCATGACGTATATCTAGTACAGTGGTTCTCAACCTTTTTGGGGTCCTGGACCCCCTGTGTATTTTTGATCTACCCTGAGGACCCCTCCACCTGATCTTGGGGGAGGGGGGTTGCAATTTGATAGAAACAGTAGAAACTGCATTTTAAATTGCATTATAGCATTTATTCACTCTTTGGGGCAAAAATAAGAGCTTTCAGTTGTAACTTAGATATAGTTAACAAAACAGAATTCTTATGCAGTAACTTTCAGATATATGTAACACAACAGAATATGTATTCAGTAACTTTCAGATATATGTAACGAAACAGAATATGTATTCAGTAACTTTCAGATATATGTAACAAAACAGAATATGTATTCAGTAACTTTCAGATATATGTAACAAAACAGAATATGTATTCAGTAACTTTCAGATATATGTAACAAAACAGAATATGTATTCAGTAACTTTCAGATATATGTAACAAAACAGAATATGTATTCAGTAACTTTCAGATATATGTAACAAAACAGAATATGTATTCAGTAACTTTCAGATATATGTAACAAAACAGAATATGTATTCAGTAACTTTCAGATATGTGTAACAAAACAGAATATGTATTCAGTAACTTTCAGATATATGTAACAACAGAATGTTTATGCAGTAACTTTTAACAATGCAAACGGGAGCGAGATCTCTTATTAAAATACAATAAATTACACTTGTGAAACAGATGTAATAAGGGAAAAAAATCCTGTTACCCTTTATAGTTTAGGTAGATAAAGGTCTCAGTCACATTTGAGTAAAATAATCCTATTTCTATAAATGTCATAGGATCTTTTATTTAAAGATATTTTATTTTCACGGACCCCTCGCAATTACACCACGGACCACTAGGGGTCCGCGGACCCCCGGTTGAGAAACACTGATCTAGGAAACCATACAAAGATCAGTCATTCAACGCAACAAGAACACAGCAAGTGCAGAGCAACACCAAAACAACTGAAGAACAACTCACACAAGATGTCACCGCTCCATCCCGCATCTCTTCAACACGTTATTTTTAAAGAGTCTTTTACATTTGATTATTGAGTCACATGTTTTCATTTCATCATTGCAATTACTCCATATCTTGACTCCTTTAGTTGTGACACAATTATATTTTGCATCTGTCCTTACTGGGTTTTGTTTAAACGTACATTTTCCTCTCAGGTCATAATTACTTCCCCTCAGCTGGAACAGCCCCCGGATACTGCTGGGTACTTTATGATTTAACACTTTGTACACGACTCGAGCGGTTTTAAAGTCCACCCGATCTTTGAATTTTAGTGTTTTTAGTTTGAGAAAGAGTTGGTTTGTTGGTTCTCCGTAATTGGCTTCGTTTACTATCCTTATGGCTCTTTTTTTTTTTGAATAGTGAAGATTGAATCAGTGTTGGTTTTACATGCGTTCCCCCACACTGCCACACAGTAGGTGATGTATGGAAGTATGAGGGAACCGTACAAGGTGTAACGTGAAGCTTGATTTAGAAGATCTTTGAATAGTATTGCAATTGATTTGGATACTCTGGCCTTGGTATAATTTATATGTGGTTTCCAACATAATTTACTGTTCACTATTACCCCAAGAAATTTAATTTCAGTCGCTCTTTCCGTTTCGACATTGTTAATCGTGAGTTTCTCGATTGAGTTAATTTTACGGCTACCTAAGATTATAAATTTTGTTTTGCTCAAAAACAAAAAAAAAATCTCTATTGGTTTGTGGCAGTAGAAGTGACGTCGATGAGCTGTGCATTTTAGTCTCTTTGCAAAGAGGCGGAGTGCTCACAGGGCCAGAATCTCAAGAGCTCAGGAGCCGCCTGCATTGGGTCAAAAGTGCTCCAAGTGTGACCTTTCCATAGAAAACAATACACAACTACAGGTAGTGCTTTTTACAGGTGCACACACAGCCTATATCTACTGAATACAAATCCCTTACTTGGTGGGCTCAGTAACAGTAGCGCTTCTCATCTATGGCACCGTGTTCTTGTTTACTATGAAGCCTCCTCACATTGATTTACAAGCAAGTGAAAATACCAATATACCCGTCCCTTCGCAACACAATAATGGTTTACATATCAACTTCATGATTATATCAGCTTGGTGTGTAAAGTACAAATGACAGCTGCCTCAGACCGCTGTCATATAGCGGATATCAGCGCATAATAATAATGGTGTGTTCACTGCTGTTAGACTTCTTACCTTTTCACTGTGTGCCTAGGCTGTCAGAGGTTTGTTAGACAACCCGAACGAGCCTGTTAGCGAGCTCTCCTACTTTGACTGCATCGAGAGTGTCATGGAGAACTCAAAGGTACAGTCTTTAAAAATAATTTCATGCACCATATACTTCCACCGTCAAATATAGTTAATATAAAAAGAGCTGATGGTCTTATTTTTCACGTTTCCCTCATTTCCATACGCCTCAGGTCCTAGGGGAGTCCATGGCGGGAATTTCTCAGCACTGTAAGACAGGCGATGTGTCAGCGTTCGGGGAGAGTGTGGGCGTAGCCTCCAAGGCCCTGTGTGGGCTGACAGAGGCTGGAGGACAGGTGAGCTCCCAAGCTGGTCCTGACTCACTGCCATTTCATCCCTTCTTTTCTCCTCTCCGTCCCCCACTTCTTCTCTTCTCCCCTCTTCTCCCCTCCCCTCCCGTCATTCTTGTTCCTTTACCAGAACCCCCCTCTTATCTACCTCTGCACTGAGATGCAGTCACTGGTGTTAACATTTTGACTGAAAAAAGCCCGAAGCCCTAATCCTCAACCGCTCTTAGAATTAAAATGAGGAAATTAGGAACCTTAAGTAACTTCAGTTCTGTCTCTGCCCGGCAGGCATCTTATCTCGTGGGTGTGTCTGATCCAAATAGCCAGTCGGGCCATGAGGGACTGGTTGATCCGATCCAGTTTGCACGGGCCAACCAGGCTATACAGATGGCTTGCCAGAACCTAGTGGACCCAGCCAGCAGTCCCTCACAGGTGAGAAGGTCCATTTGGGATAGATAAACATTTCAGCTCAATTTATTGGCGTATGGAGACTACCGCGGGGACTGCAGTGTTGATTGCTTTGGACTTGAATTAAATGGCTCATTGAGTTTCAAATACCTTAACATCAACAGCAGTGTAATTTGCAGTGTAAAAAGGGTTTACTCTATCGTGCTTAACACAGCTTTATCTGTCTTTTTCCTGTTTTTTTTTTTTCTTTTTCGTGTGTGTGTGTGTGTGTGTGTGTGTGTACCCGTTTGGTAGGTCCTCTCTGCAGCAACAATTGTAGCAAAGCACACTTCAGCCCTCTGTAATGCGTGCCGCTTGGCTTCTTCCAAAACCTCCAACCCCGTGGCCAGGAGACAGTTTGTCCAGTCAGCTAAAGAGGTGGCCAACACTACAGCCAACCTTGTCAAAACCATCAAGGTCAACTACCGTATTATTCATAATCCTAATGAAAAATAGCAAACATTGATTTTTTCAATGCGTCGAGCTATTCACACAATTAAGGGATACTTATGAGTTGTGAGTTTCTAAGGACTATAGCCCGGAGTCGGGTGATTACATTGTAATGAGCTCTCTATTTGTTATCTACTAAAAAAGTCCCAGTGACCAAATAAATACCCAATATCCTTATCTTGTTTCAGGCCTTAGATGGAGATTTTTCTGAGGAGAACAGACATAGGTGCCGTATTGCCACCACCCCACTGCTCGAGGCTGTAGAAAACCTATCCACATTTGCCAACAACCCTGAGTTTGCAAGTGTTCCTGCTCAGATTAGCAATGAGGTATGTATCATCCCCCACCCCCCTCCACCTTTTCTCCCCAATTGCATCTGGACAATTTCCCCACTCTTCAGAGACCGTCCCGGTCGCTGCCCCGCCCCCTCTGCCGATCCGGGGAGGGCTGCAGACTACCACATGCCTCCTCCGATACACGTGGAGTCGCCAGCCGCTTCTTTTCACCTGACAACAAGGAGTTTCGCCAGGGGGACATAGCATGCGGGAGGATCACGCTATTCCCCCCCAGTCCCCCCCCCCGAACAGGTTCCCCAACCGACCAGAGGAGGCGCTAGTGCAGCGACCAGGACACATACCCACATCTGCTTTCCCACCCGCAGACACGGCCAATTGTGTCTGTAGGGACGCCCGACCAAGCCGGAGGTAACACGAGGATTTGAACCGGCGATCCCCGTGTTGGTAGGCAACGGAAAAGACCGCTACACTACCTGGACGCCCTCGTGGATCAATCTTTATTTATTTGTACAGGAAAAACCAGTGAGGCTTTTACATGGCTGCCCTGTCTACACAATATACAACTGAGAACACATTTAAAACAATTTTCTGTTTAAATAGAAAATTATGAAAATGCAAATTATTTCAGAAATACAATGCATGATATTAAAGAGCATATACAAAGCGATGAAAAAAGGACAAGTATTTAGCAATATAAAAAGGGAGTGTGGCTTAATTTTTCGAGGGTAAATTAAAAACCCTGGCTAGGTTTATATGTAATTGGATTAAAGTAGTCCAATTCGGGTTATGTGCACCAAACGTCCCTGACTCCCAATTAAAATCACCCACAAGTTCAAGTCCGAGTATCATTGTCTTATATCAACTAAACTGATTGGCAGTGTTTAGGCAGGATATGGTTTTGGGTCAAAGGATGGATGAGATTCGAAAGACAGCTCAAGTTTGATGGCGATACTGCAAGAAACATCAGTCTTCGTGATTTAAGCCAAAGCATCCCTCAACAAGATGAGGAGTGGAGGTTAAGCTTTGGGTTGAGCCTTGTCACAGTAGATATACGCTTTGATACAGGTGAAGGACAAGTGATTATCTGACTGTGTGGAAGTGTGATTATTTTATGAGCAATGGTAGAGTCAAGGGCGGCACGGTGGCGCAGTGGTTAGCACGGTCGCCTCACAGCAAGAAGGTCCTGGGTTCAAGCCCCAGGGTTGTCCAACCTTGGGGGTCATCCCAGGTCGTCCTCTGTTTGGAGTTTGCAGGTTCTGGTTTCCTCCCACAGTCCAAAGACATGTAGGTCAGGTGAATCGGCCATACTAAATTGTTCCTTGGTGTGAATGTGTCGGCCCTGTGATGGACTGGTGGCCTGTCCAGGGTGTCTCCCCGCCTACCGCCCAATGACTGCTGGGTAGGCTCCAGCACCCCTGCGACCCCAATTGGGATAAGCGGCTTGGATAATGGATGGCTTGTAGAGTCAACTTGAGGGGCAGTGTATGTATGACAAGCTAAACTGCAGGAAAGAAACCTTACAGGCTACACTAAGAACATAAATAGATACTATTAATAGTAAGGAGAAGAATGGTAATAATAATAAATGGCACAAATATCTGTCACCAAGTCAAATCAAGGCAGAAAACTTCAAACGTCTACTAAGTTTGAGCCCATATGAGCTCAAAGCAGCCCCATCATGGGTCTTAGCACTGGTTTTAGGAATGATTAAGAGAAGAGGATCTTCAGATATAACAGCGTTACCAGGAACACGATAAGGTAGCACCTTATCGGTATATTATGAAGCAAGTCCATTAAATAACTTGGAAAATTACCAACAGAGTCTGAAACATTTATTTTATAACTGACTAACCCGTAAAATAGCGACAACAGTAATAGTGTGAGTTCTCTTTTTGTTGCCGGTTGAAACGGTTTTAGTGGCATCCTGTGCGAGATGTGGTTATCCTTTTGTAGCGCCCTGTGAGATCCTGCAGGTTTTCATTTTGACGCATAATTTAGAATCTCATTTTTTTTTTCCATTTTGTAGGATTGCTTATGAATTTCAAAAAAAATACATTTCCATTCTTGGAAACTGCCTACTAGCCTTTTTCCAGTTCTTTATTCTCGCCACAAAGAAGCGCTCTAAGCTGTTTTCAGAGAGATTTACATGAATATAACTGTGACTCTTGAACTCCACTCAAATCAGGGTCCCGGATATTGAGCCAACATTGAGAGGTTTGCACAGTGAAACTGGGTTAATTGGATTGATGTGCAATTTCCCTTCTTCTTTTAATGTCAGTAAAAGGCTCAAGGAGAAACCAGAGGGATTTTTATTTTACAGTGTGAGCGGGGCAGTCCTCGCACACCTCTAAAAGCTTTATGGCAGTAATCTGTCGGAGGGCAGCGCTTAGCAGCGCTCTCTCGCTCAGCACAGCTGCTCTTATCTTCCCCTTGTTAATCTAATTGTCGAGGGAGGCTTTGACTGGAATCAAGACCGGAGTTGTTTCTTGCGGTGTCTTTCTAAAACTTGAGCTACCTTTCTAATCTCAAGCACCCTTTGAATGGACCTTTGATCTGTCTTCCATAGTCGGGTAGTATTAACGACGCCGCCGTGCTGGCGTGGCTGGCATTTCACTACTAAGCAGCTACCTGGGCTGTTTATCCACCTGTGCTAAGCTCTCTCTTTTGCTTCTTCTGCCCCATAGGGCTCAGCAGCTCAGGAGCCCATTGTGCGTTCAGCCCGCTCGATGCTGGATAGCTCCACCCTCCTTCTAGAAACTGCCCGCTCACTGGTCCTCAACCCCAAAGACCCACCCATGTGGTCCATTTTGGCTGGCCACTCCCGAACGGTGTCAGACTCCATCAAAAGCCTCATCACCTCTATCAGGTCCGTACTAAAATCCACCCTTGGCCAAAACAGTCTCTGTAAGACTGTTTAAAAACAAGAGTTAAGAAGTAAGTCTGCAGATGCAAGTAATTCTTCTGGGAGGGTTGCTTATCTACAACACATAGGCGACAACACAGGAGTTTATAAAGATTCACTCACACAAGGTAAACATGGATTCTTAAACTCAGGTTCGTTCTGTCTAAACCTCTGAAACTAAGCAATAAAGAACCACAATCATTTAAGGCTACTGATTCCCACTGCCTTGTGCTGTAATAACGGGAGTTAATATGGAGCAGTGATTAAAAACTGCTAAGTCCTGGCAAGCTCATTCTTTTGCTCTCCCTCTGGAAAAGAACCACTCTAAGGCGAATATGGATTTTGATTACTTTTTATACTCCTTAGATGTTACTGTGCACATAGACATTATTCTTTCTCTGTCTTGACAGGGACAAGGCACCGGGGCAGAGGGAATGTGACTACTCCATTGACAACATCAACAAGTGTATCCGGGACATCGAGCAAGCTTCGCTAGCGGCTGTTGGGCAGACCTTGCCCTGTAGAGATGACATCTCCATGGAAGTGAGTTCAAATAACCCTTCAGCACTATCCAGACAGTGATCCTCATTGTTAATGGAATCTGTTTATGTTCTTTTGAGAGTTACTCCGTACTTCTCTGACGTCGTTTCTCATCAGGCTCTCCAGGAGCAGTTGACATCCTCTGTACAGGAGATTGGCCACCTGATTGATCCCATCTCCACAGCCGCCCGAGGAGAAGCTGCCCAACTGGGACACAAGGTGCCCAAATATCCCTTTATTCCCTCCAGCCTCGACTGACTTCACAAACAGAAAACCCATTGTCTCTGACATGTGGTGATCCAATCCCTCTTTAGTCTCCCAGACTGTTCTAATAAGTACACTTTCCCAGGTGACCCAGCTGGCGAGCTACTTTGAGCCCCTCATTGTGGCATCAGTAGGCCTGACCTCTAAACTCAGAGACCACCAGCAGCAGATGACTATCCTGGACCAGACCAAGACCCTGTCGGAGTCCTCCCTGCAGATGTTATATGCTGCCAAAGAGGGAGGAGGAAACCCAAAGGTATGAATCAGTTACATTAAGCAACAGAACATGAGAGGGAGTCATCAGGGTGGGAATCTTTCAGAATCTCACGATTTGACTCGATTTCGATTCTTGGGGTCACAATTCGATTCAAAATCGATTTTCGATTCAAAAGGATTCCCGACTCAAAACTGATTCTAGATTTGGTACGTAGGGGTGGTAATTTTAGGATCTACTCCAGTCCGCTGCGCACTAAGAAAGGCGGTGTGGCTAATTATGGCATGAAAGCAGACTAACGTGTGTATAAGATTATGGAGATTTTATATTTGAAAAAGTTTTATCAATTGATTGCAATAATGTGAACACACAAAGGCAAACCTAACCTGTCTCAGTAAAAAAAAAAAAACAACGCGATGGTGTGTCGTACTTTGGCTCAATTGTCTGGATCCTAGATCTAAAGCCTTCTTTGTCGACTACGCTGTAGGGGTGCAGGTCTTTTGAAACGAAACAGCCGAAATACTCAACTCGGGTTTTGCAGCGCTTGCGTATTGAATGAGTCGTGTCAAGCTCCTTCTCCCCCGGGAGATTGTAAAATCCAAAATGCGCCCAAACGCTTGCCTTCAATGGTGATGGGACTGGCTGAATTTGTTGCTGCTGCTCCATTTTTAGAAAGGCTACCGAGAGCTAACGTTAGCAGCGACTGACTAGCCACTGCCGTGTTTTCCAGAAGCCGGAACAGGTGTGTGCGGCGAGTCAACATTGCCAGCAGCGAGCAGGCTACTCAAGACTGGAAAAAAAATTTTTTTTTAATTCTATTTTTGGGGTGTCCGGGTAGCGTAGCGGTCTATTCCATTGCCTACCAACACAGGGCTCGCTGGTTTGAATCCCCGTGTTACCTCCGGCTTAGTCGGGTGTCCCTACAGACACAATTGGCTGTGTCTGTGGGTGGGAAGCCAGATGTGGGTATGTGTCCTGGTCGCTGCACTAGTGCCTCCTCTGGTCGGTCGGGGCACCTGTTCGGGGGGGGGGGGACTGGGGCGAATAGCGTGATCCTTTCACACGCTATGTGCCCCTGGCGAAACTCCTCACTGTCAGGTAAAGAGAAGCGGCTGGCGACTCCACATGTATCAGAGGAGACGTGGCAGTCTGCAGCCCTCCCCAGCTCAGCAGAGTGGGTGGAGCAGCAACCGGGACAGCTTGGAAGAATGAGGTAACTGGCCAGATACAATGGGGGAGAGAGAAAAAAAAGGGGGGGCGGGGTCCAAAAAAAGAAGAAGCAAGCATCCATTCGCCTCGCTGAGGTGCCGAGTAACGAACTAAATTCTCTACAGCTCCAGGAACACTGGAGCAATTCTGTCTTTGAACCAGTGTCGCGGCCTTCCCGTGGAGGGCAACAAACAAATAAAAAGTGTACAAATAGCGGTTGCTTGTGGTTTCTTCCGTTTATCCACAGGCCACCCACACCCATGATGCCATCTCTGAAGCTGCCCAGCTGATGAAGGAGGCTGTGGATGACATAATGGTGACTTTGAATGAGGCAGCCAGTGAAGGGGGCATGGTTGGGGGCATGGTGGAGTCCATCGCTGAATCCATGGGCAGGGTGAGTTTGTATGTGTGTTTCTGTGCTGTTGGTTGGGGTTGGGGGGGGGGGGGCTTATTTGCGTCTACAGTTTGCTGGAGAATATAGTGTGTGTGTGTGTGTGTGTGTACCTTTGCTGGGAAAGCTGTCCTGACGGTATAAACAAATAATGAGTTTGAGTCAAAAAACCATTTCCTTGTCCTAATAGACTACTCGACAAGCGAGGTTCTCTTCTAAGTAGAATCTACGTTGTGTGCGGTCCAGAGCACTTCTTTTTTAGTGACTCTCAGTCAAATACAGAAGAAGACAAGTGTTAAGTCCACGGCCCGCTGGCGATGCTCGCTGTCACGGCCTGCTCCAGGATGTGTCACTGTGGCGATGGCACTGTTAATAATGCAGCGTGACTCGCACCGTGTCAAACGTTCATTCTTTTATCAGACCCTATCTGACACTGTACTTTAACTTCCTGGTTCGTCTAATTTTCACTTTTACTCAAACGTACTGTATATTGAACATACTATTGCCTGTATTCATTTATAAAGCACTTGTAAATGGGACGGTTGCTTTACATGAAGATGTCATACCCCACCTCACAATAGCGAGACTGTGTACACTGAGTCTAGTGGCTTGACCTCCACAGTTGGACGAGGGAACTCCTCCTGAGCCGGAGGGCTCGTTTGTCGACTACCAGACCACGATGGTGAAGTTCTCCAAGGCCATTGCCATCACAGCACAAGAGATGGTAGGTGTACCACCGCGCTGAAATCATCAGCGTCCACCTTGACATGTCTTTCACGGCGTTTCCACGGTTACGTGTCAGAGTTGATATGCTGCTGCTGCTGACAAGGTTTATACTCTCTGTCCCAAGATGACCAAGTCAGTGACCTGCCCAGAAGAACTTGGTGGCCTTGCCTCCCAGGTGACGGTGGACTATGGACAGCTAGCACACCAGGGACGCCTGGCAGCTGCCACTGCAGAGCCGGAGGAGGTGAGACGGTGGGCCTCCGGTTGAAGAAAGACGTGTTATGAAACACTTATCCTTTTGTACCATACAGTATATTGAATAGCTGTTTCGTCCCCGAAATGTCAGCCTGAAATGTCAGCCCGGCGTATCAGTGAAAGTTATTTACTGACAGACTTGGAGCTAGGTGTTTTTTTTTGTTTTTTTTTTTTGGAGTTTTCTGATATGACGTCCATTCTCCAAATCTACCCCTGACAGGCCCAGATCAAACATATCATATAAAGCTATGTATGCCACAGCCAGGGTTCTCTGGTAGGGACGCACAGACAAAAGATGGTTGTCGAGGGCTCAACAACCTTTTTATTGAAACACAACCATATTGTAATGTCTGCAGAGTCGGTTAACTAGGGGAGAGAACGTGTCACGTGTCTGCGTCTCACTCTCGCTCATGCGTCTGGCATGTCTTCGTGGGGATGTGGACACTGTTTAATCACCCCGACTTAATTAGGCTAACTCGAGGCAGCTGGTCCACACATCATGCCGCCATACCCTTCCAACATCCGCCACTGTCAGCACCCCCCCCCCCCTGGTATTTTATCAAGCCTTCTCTCTGCAGTCCAGAGGACAGCGGTGTGCGAGAGCATCGGCCTATTAAGCACGTAGCTCTTATCAATATCTTGTATATAACCGGCTACTGGAAACCCTGCTAGTTACCATAGCGACATTGTACCTCTACAAGCCTAAAAGCCTACAGTGATGCTCAGAATGAAGTAGTACCACCCACCTGTGAATCTCAATCAGGAAATTAAAGATGTAGTGCCATCAGTCACTCTTTGACGGTGCTGGAAATCAGTTTTCACCCACCCAGCTGATAAAAAGCAGATCGTTTCAGCACACGAGTTCCATTGTCTGGTTCGCCGATGCGGAGATGAGAAGACAGACACAGTAGGAGTAGTGGTACAATGTACAATTTCGTTTAGCTTTTGTCCAAAGCGACGTACATCTGAGAGTTAATACAACACAAGGCTCTAGTCAGGAGGCAACAACGCAAGTAAGTGCCAAGTAGTGGTAGTAACAGCTGCCCGGGTCTGCTTTCAGGTGGGCTTCCAGATAAAGACGCGGGTGCAAGAGTTGGGCCATGGCTGTATCTACCTGGTCCAGAAGGCCGGAGCCCTGCAGGTCAGCCCTACGGACAGCTTTTCCAAGAGGGAGCTCATCGAGTGTGCCCGCGCGGTCACGGAGAAGGTGAGTTTGCCAAAGGTGCCGGGAAGGAAACCCGGGAAGGAAACATCGGACTGGCACAGCAGTCAGTAAACGTGTTTAATGTCTTTGCTCTCTAGCTGTGGTGTGACCACTGTGTGACACTGGGATGTACTGTAGGTCATCTTCAGTGGTCAATTTGGGAAAAAGTATCAAGGGGATGGGTGGCGTGTGGTGGGGACAACCGTCCTTGTGGCAAGTGGAGGGATGGAGGACTTAAAAAAAAAAACCCCACACAATTCCATTTTAAACTGTGGTCATGTGCCTGCATAGTCCATGAAAGATGTTCTTATGCTAAGTGTATTTAAAAAGTGTTTGTGAGCTCAAGAAAAAAAACACGGCTCCAGTTTGACGGTTTTGTTATGGGATTAGACTTCCTTTTCGTTTATAACACAATTTTCTTCTTTTCTTTTTTTAGTACTTTTGACTATTAAGAATTGATTATATTTCAGTCTTCATTCACTTCAGTCTCTAATATGGATAGAGTTTAGAGATCAGTAATACATTTCTGCAGTACGGTGGCCCAGTGGTTAGCGCTGTCGCCTCACAGCAAGAAGGTCCTGGGTTCGAACCCCGGGGTTGTCCAACCTTGGGGGTCGTCCTCTGTGTGGAGTTTGCATGTTCTCCCCGTGTCTGTGTGGGTTTCCTCCGGGCGCTCCGGCTTCCTCCCAAAGTCCAAAGACATGTAGGTCAGGTGAACCGGACTTACTGAATTGTCCCTAGGTGTGAATGTGTCGGCCCTGAGATGGACTGGCGGCCTGTCCGGGGGTATTTCCCTGCCTTCCGCCCAATGACTGCTGGGATAGGCTCCAGTATCCCGTGACCCTAATTAGGATAAGCGGCTTGGAAAATGGATGGATGGATAATACATTTCTTCATACATACTAATGATCCTTGATTAAGAAGCTGTATATCACTAAGTGCCTTTTTTTTTCTTTCAATTTAAGAGGAGGGATGGCGTCCCCCTCCTCATAGTCACCTCTGAGGACAAATAAGTCAAACACTAAGCCAAGTATAGTTTGTAAAGGCCTGCATTTATTTGATAGCCAAGTGTTTTCATTTGTAAAGGTCCCTATCAACGGGCCCTATCGTCCACCCGACACAGTTGTCATTTTCCCACCCAGCGCCCACGTTGTTTAAATAGCACATGTACTTGCGCCCATATGTGAGCCCGTTGGTCGTAAAATGAGGTGTGGTCAGGTGCATTGTTGGTGCATTGCTATCTTGAGGCAGCAGAAAGCAATTGCCCAACCAAAACCTGGTCTAAAGTGAGCAGTGCAGTATCTTCCTGTTATTTAAAGGGGCGTTATTTAGATGGTAAGATGCGCCTACATAGGCGGGGGAACTAAGCGTGTACACTCAGCTTGTGTTACACACACAGGGACGGGTATGTGTTCTGGTTTCCTCACTGATGCCTCCTCTGGTCAGTCAGGGCACTTGTTCGGGGGGGAGGGGGGGGATACTTATCCTCCCACGCGCTACGTCCCCCTGGCGAAACTCCTCACTGTCAGGTGAAAAGAAGCGACTGGCAACTCCACATGTATGGGAGGAGGCATGTGGTAGTCTTCAGCCCTCCCCGGACTGGCAGAGGGGGTGGAGCAGAGACCGGGCCGGCTCGGAAGAGTGGGGTAATTGGGCAGATACAACAGGGGAGAAAAAGTGGAGGGGGGGGGATCCCCCCCCTCAATAAAAAAAAGATTACATCTAAAAACATTACAATATGAAAGATTATTATTGTGTATATGAAGATATTTAAAAAATGAATGTCAAAATGGAGTCTGAGCGTTGGCGAAGTCCCGCTGCTCCCACAGATGGTCTGCTTGCACGCTTTCACGTCACGCACGACAAGCAGATCCGTTTCCTCGGCCGAAAACCGCTCGTTCCTCCAACTTGCCGAATCCGCCATTTAAATAGCAACGCGCCGAAGGGCAAGCAGGTCTGACTTTTAAAGGGGACGCGAGATGACACTCCGGTTGGCTTAATTACTATTACGCCCAAAGCACACCGAAGATTAATTAAAAGACGGAGTACAACCCCTTTGCGCCTTACTTTGTGCCCAGATCATGTGCCGTTTAACCAGCAAAAGTGGATTTGGACGCGTCCTAAATGCCCTTTAGACGATGGCGCTATTGATCGTGTAAATAGGGCCCAGTGACTTCTCTGTTTTGTGGCTGGCTGGTTTTACTCAATATCACATCTCTTGTTGTCTTGAATGAGTTTAAGGAGGGCCAGTTAAGGTGGGAATTGCTGTTGACAGAACTGTATATTACGGAGTCATTTGTTAACATTCCTTTAACGACTCTGCTCTACGATACAGCCCTCCCTCCGCCTCTTCGCCAACCGTGTAATCCCAATTATAAAATTCAGTATTTTAGATGGCAGTAGTTTATCTTTCGTACCCTCTAGCTGCCCGTTGGCCATGCAGCTCATGGGAGCATGCTCTCCTGATCACCCTTACACAGTTAGTTTAGACTGATAATGTGTCCCCATTGTGAACCTCGCCACAGCAAGCCGCGCTGCTCACACATTAGAATTTCCCCCTCTCTCAGCACGATATGATTTACAGCTCCTATCAGAGCTGAATAATTTGTGGCCTCATGCGTATGGATATCTGAATCTCTAGCCTCATTGAAATGTGCCTCTCAGGGCTTCCATTTGTTTTTGAGGGATGGGCAGACAGCAGTCTTAGAGGGAGCTTTGTGATTTACTGAGTCAGACCCATTGGCTTAATGTGATTGTGCAGCAGACCCTAGGCTAATGCGTAGTTAGCCCTGGTCTCCTCTCCTACTGCCAGCTTCCTGCTTTAATCCAGCTTGCCCAAATTTCTAGTGGTCTTCCTTTTGCAAAGATGTGCTACCTGGCTTAGATGGCGTTTGAATCTGAAACAAAGATTGTATTGATTTCTTGATAAATGTGCCCAGCAAGGAGAAAATCTTATCATTAGACACGCGCAGTACTTGCAGAAACTGTGCTAGCAGCCATACCAGTGCTTTTGTCGGCCACCTTCTTTCCATACAATTTGAATGTCACAAAACACTCAGTAGGAAGGATCTATATGCATATCCAATTTTGTGCTTTGCATAATGTTGCAGGTGTCCTTGGTGCTGTCAGCCCTGCAGGCAGGGAACAAAGGTACCCAAGCCTGCATCACAGCAGCCAGCGCCGTTTCTGGCATCATCGCTGATCTGGACACCACCATCATGTTTGCCTCAGCTGGAACGCTTAACCCCGAGAACGAGGAGTCCTTTGCCGACCACAGGTGAGACGGCACCGCCGTAAGCGTGACACCAAAACTCCACCTTTGTCCCATGAAAAACAGTTGCATTAAAAAAGAGAAAACGTAAGGGTTAGAGAAATGATGTTCATCCGGAAATTTAACCGTGTTGAAATTAGCCAGTATGTTTGTGAAAGGTTTCATGTGCCCGAGGGTCACGAAAACAGCCTAGCACACAAAGGTCCGTGTCAACACGCAGTTCAACTAAAATGTTAGCAATCACGCAGATTGGAGTAACTGGATTTCCGCATTACATCAGCAGTAAATTAGTGCCTTTAGTCCTTTGATTAGTCAGTCAGAAAAAGTGCAGTTTGACGTTAGGGCGGAATACCACAAGCCAATTAGCTAAGTGAATGTAAATGGAAAATTGTGCTTATTAATGAAGCATTGCTCAGAAAAGGCTCAGCTTTCTTTCATATTGCTGCTGCCAGACGGTGGCTCGGGAGCAGGCTGTGATGCGGTATGTGTACCAATCCCCAGGGAGAATATCTTGAAAACGGCCAAGGCGCTGGTGGAAGACACCAAGCTGCTGGTGGCTGGTGCCGCATCCAGCCAGGACAAGCTGGCCCAGGCCGCCCAGTCCTCGGCCAAAACCATCACCCAGCTCACTGAGGTAGTCAAACTGGGAGCTACGAGTATGGGTTCGGAGGACCCCGAGACGCAGGTAACACACTCATGCGCGACAGAAACCCAATTAAATGAAGACTGCTTGAGGTCAAAGTAGAGTTGTCTGTTTAGAGTTGTCTTTTGTTTGCTGGGAGAGCTGTCTCTTTAACGGAAGTCAGTTACTATATTGCGGTTACATAATTCAGCCTTTCCACTGACACATTATCGTCATCTTTTATTTTCTTTACATTATTATCAAGGATAAGACCTCTACAATTGCTGTCCTCTGTCCGCTGTGCATGGGGGGTTATATTTTCTTTGTAATAGCATTCTCCACTGATACACCCTCTTGGTCTCCTTTATCCCCTCCCCCCCCTTTCCCCCCCTGTGTGTAAGCCCCTATCTCTGCCTTCCACTAAGTCTGAAGTATCATGGCTTGAGGTGGGAGCGATAAGCACCGCAGTGTTAAATCCTGTCCCCTGGGGCAGCTGCTGATAAACCTATACAGTGGCCATTGTGCTGTATTGATTCCAGCCCTGTCTCCTCAGGTAGTTCTGATAAACGCCGTGCGGGACGTGGCTAAGGCTCTGGCCGAGCTCATCGGTGCCACCAAGTGTGCTGCTGGCAAACCGGCCGACGACCCGTCCATGTATCAGCTGAAGAGCGCCGCCAAGGTGAAAGAACAAACCATGTAAACAAGGGACTATTATGTCCCACTGAGGGAATCATGGATGTGCCGATCGGCTGCGGTTTTCTCGCCGAGCTACATCGTGACAGCGTGCCGAGATAAGTCTCCGAAATGCTGTGTTTGTGTCACTGTTGGTTGTGTTAGACTATCTAGTGCCACAACACAGGGCTTTGTAATCGGACGTTTACGATGGGTACGTCTGACATTTTCCCTCCGTCATCTCTGCATGCATCACTGCCCTTGGGTCAGTAAGATGGGCATACTACATACGTTTGTATATGAGTGTGCAGGTGTGTGGTTTTCCCTCGTTTTCCATTTTCATGGCTGCTGTCACATAAGCACGCTCCTTGTGGGTAGAAAATGCGGGCCAGACTAATTTCTGGATAATCATACCTCATAAGTAATTCTGTCCTTACCGTGGCACAGTTGTAATTAATACAGAGGTCAGACTGAGATCTGTGCATTTAGTTAGCGTAGTTTTGGCGCTGTCAAATAACTCGGGTTCGGTTCACCGTTAAACCCCCTTTTCTTCCAGCTGTCTGTTCAGTTACTGCTTGCAACTGTTGCATAAGGCTTGCTTTACTTGCTTTACCTCTACATGGAATTAGGGCCACCCATGGTTCCTGCTCATGCTGACAGATTGTTTCTATTCGTCCAACATATGGTGACCTCCAAACAGGACCCCTTTTAAACCCGGAGGGGGGGCTCGAGTTGCTCAAATTCAAACCCGTATGAGATATCATGTTATCATTAGGAATGTTTCTTTTGCTAACCCCTGGAATTTGTGATAATGATGGAGCCAACAAAAAAAAAAAGCCCTCTTTGGATGTTGACATACATCCGTCTTTCATTGCATTCCTGAAAAATCGCAGATGTGATTAATTCAGTTGAACAAGTGCATATTAAATAACTGACTTGAACCAAAACAATAATTACTCATCACAAGAGCTTTTATGAAGGAAAGGAACACGATAGCTTTCTCACATGCCAACTGAGGAGAGAGAGCTCCACCTTCTGGCTGTAGCTCTGTGAGTCACCGTTTCCTCTGTCTGACAGGTCATGGTCACCAATGTGACGTCGCTACTGAAAACGGTGAAGGCAGTGGAGGACGAGGCCACACGCGGGACGAGGGCGCTGGAGGCCACCATTGAGTGCATCAAGCAGGAGTTGACAGTAAGGATAGCTGACAAGCAAAGCCTCCTCTTTCTCGACTAACAAGACGAAGCCTCCCCATCAGCTGGCTTAAAGCAAGTCAGAAATTTCTGTGTCTGTGTCTCGAATGCTAAACGGTAGCGGAGAGCATTTCCCTCCCCTTTCCTCTTACACCTACCTCCCCCTTTTCCTCTAGTTTCACCCACAGCCCTTGCAGTTCTCTCGCTGCTCTTATCAAGGACTGGGTAGCAGGCAGATTGTGAGAGAGGCACAAGTTTTCAGGGGCTTGTTTTCGTTGTGATTTATTGCTATCCCTTATCAGGAGACCCCCGGTACCAGGGCAGGTTTCACCCAGGCTTGCTGCCAAAGCTAAAAAAAAAAATAGCACAGCTCACTTAGCTCCCAATTATACTGCCATCACTACCAGGAAGGTCTGGCCTCCTTACTTGTTTACATGACATCTGCCTAGCACCACGCTGCATGAACCACCTCAGGTCTTCTCTGAGAAAGCTCTGATTTCGTATTTGAATACCGATGCCTGTGTCGAGCTTAAATTAGAGGTGCCTTGCATCAGTGGTGTGACTGGCTCGTGTTGTGGCCAGGTGTTCCAGTCCAGAGAGGTCCCCGACAAGTCCACCACGCCCGAGGAGTTCATCCGCATGACAAAGGGTATCACCACAGCAACAGCCAAAGCGGTCGCTGCAGGCAACTCGGCTCAGCAGGAGGACATCATCGCCACTGCCAACCTGAGCCGAAAAGTCATCTCCGATATGCTGACCACCTGCAAGGTGCTAATCCACACCGACCAGAGCCGGCCTCACACACAAGCAGCTCCCTGGCAGCGCCGGGCTGCCAGGCACGAGGCCATTCTGCTGGGTGGAGATAGAGCAGTGGGATATCATTTACTTACCACAGGCTGTAGTGACTCACTCGGTCTTCAAAGTCAGAACACAGAGCCTCCGTCAGGGTGTCCTTCAGCTACAGAGGAGCTCGTGCAACAAAGCAGAGAGAGACGGGGGGGGGGGGGGGGTTGAAGAATTTTCATCGTTTTGGGGGTTGTTTTTTTTTTAACACAGCATTTTTTTCAGGCAGAATAGGAACAAGAACGACCTTTATTAGCCAAAACGGGGAACACGCTAGACAATTAGCTATGATTTGGCCATGACAACGGGTTTTTCAAGATCGTGGAAAGTCTGCACAAAATAGGGCAGGTCACCAAGGAAACTCTATTGGCGTGCAGTTTGTGGAGTTTAAAGATTCATATCCCTTCCCTCCTGACCGAGCCTTTGACCGGTCGGAGCTGTAACAACTATATCAAAAATGTAAAATTAAATGTGTGCGCCTCTGCGACGCCAACGCTAGAAATCTGTGAATTTCAATCGTTAAGTTGCGAAGCGCCTTGTCTCCGTCTGGTACAAGTATAAAAGTTGTGTCGTCGAGACTGATTATGGACAAGTACACACGTCCTCATGTGACAAGTTGACAAGTATTGTGATTTGATTAGGCGTACAAGAGTTCACATAATTTAGCACATTTTCCCCTGTGAGATTTGGATGTGCCTTGTCTCTCTTGACGCCCTCTGTATTTGCGGTATGACGTGTTCTGCCCCTTTTCAGCAAGCGGCGTGCCACCCGGAGGTGAGCGAGGAGGTGAGGAGCAAAGCCCTGCAGTATGGCTCCGAGTGCACCGGCGGATATGTCGACCTGCTCGAGCAGGTGCTGCAGGTATGCACCACGCGGTCAGCTGTCTCGCTTTCGGCGTTTTCTGTTTCATCAGTCTCGACGGCGCGTCATGGCCGTCGATGGGTGTATCACGGCCTTTACCGCTAGCAAGGATACAGGTCTTATCCACAAAGCTAAGTGTTTCCATAGCTCGCCTTGTCTTTCCTGGCTTCAAATCAGTCATAACTGCCCCCCGCCTTATCTACGGTGCCATCGCCGCGGAGAGATAACAGAAAGACGGTCTCGTTATGAGCGGTTGCTATAAATGCGGAGGGTTTAAGCCAGGCATTACAGAGCTGAGGGCTTGAAACCAACGACCAAATTTCACTGCATGTTCAAGGGCACACGCGAAAAAAAAAAAAAAGCACAAAGTCCTTTTATTACGTCTTGGTTTTGCTCGACTACACCTCCGGCAAAGACCTCTGGCTGTTCCTTCATCCACGACGTCCATCCACAGGCCGCTCAAGTCGTCTCACAGCTGAGTTATAGACGCCAGCTACTGCTGTTTATAGCTCCCTTAGCCTAGGCCACGTTCATCGGCGAATTTCGTGAAAAATACTGCGGCTTTTAAAGTAGAGCAGTAACCCAGATACGGATAAGAAGCTGCCGTAGGGCGCCAGCTGTTACCGCCTGCCATGGGTAGTATCGCCAGTTGTTGCAGGTGCACGCTTACTGAGGGTGTCCCGCTTCCTGCGTCCCAGCGTATCAAGCTTTGAGCTGTGCATTAAGCCCATTGCAACTGATTTATTTCTCCCGAAAAATAGCTGCAAAAATAGTGGTGTGCCCATATTCACGGCGCGCCCTCTTGCTTTCAGGTGCTCCAGAAGCCCACGTCGGAACAGAAGCAGCAGCTGGCCGTGCATTCAAAGCGTGTGGCGGCGTGTGTGACGGAGCTCATCCAGACAGCAGAGGCCATGAAGGGTGAGGCCGCCCGTTCCGCTGTCACGCACCCAGCCCGTGTCTCGTCACCTTATTTTGAAGTTAGATTTTTTTGCTGTTACCCTGAAAACACGTAAATTTTTTTGTTCTTTACACTGCATTTTCAGTGGTATGAAACAGAATAGAGGAGTAATTTTTTTTTTTTTTGCCCCCCCGCCAGAAACCCCTGAGCTGTTCGGGTGTCTATGTTAGTAAGGCAGCATGGCCGCCATGTTCACAGCCTTCTGTGCTGTGCAGAAATGTTGCCGATATATATTTTTGTCTAGTTAACGTGCGCTTTTATCGAAAAAAAAATTTCTTTTTTTACAAAGCCTGTGTTCGTATTGGTTTAAAATGGATTTAATGTGACGTTCGGCTCAAGGGGGTGCCCGTTCAGAACCGGCTCGTTTTAATAGAACCTCAAAAGACGTGGCGAGGCGGTGGGGGTGCCACCGACCGCGCAGGTCTCCTAATCCTCCAGCTGATAGATATTATTCAGTCTGTTAGCAAATCAGGTTTACCAAACCTATCCGGACGTCCGGTAAAAGATGGGTTGGGGACGCCACTTGTGTAGACATTGTGCCGTGTAGTGATGGCGGCGCGAATTGCTCCAAATTGAGATGTGTGGTTATGACACCGACCCGGCGGAGCGCTGCGTCTAGAGGCCACGCTGCCGTGTCGCCGCCAGGAGTAATAGATTCTGTTTGTATGAGAATTAGATTTCGGCTTATAGGCCGCAGCCCAGTGGGGCTATCCACTTCACCTTGCTAACATATCCTGTGCTCTCTCTCTCTCTCCTCTCTCTCTCTCTCTTTTTCTCTCTCTCTTCTCTCGCCATTCGCTTTCTCTCTCTGCTGCCTCAGATGGAGGTAAGTGGAGATGTGGTGTGTTTTGTCCCTCCAGATCACCTTTCATAGACTCGGGGGGGGGGGGTTGTGGTGTAGAAGAGTAGAGGGGGGTTGTGGTGGGGTTACAGATTTGCCCGGGGGTTCAACATAATCTAGGAAAACCTCACGCCGTCTGCTTGTCCAAGCTGTCCCCAAACAGTTGGGGTTTTATCGCCACTTTAGAACCTGTTAAAAAAAAAAAAAGAAAAGGAGAAAAGACAATGGTCCATCAAACGTGCCTTTCCTCCAACTCTGTTAAATGTCTTTAACTTTGAGGTCTTACGGTCCGGCTGCAGAGCAGACGGCCTGCCTTTGGCGCGGATGGCGCTGGGGAACTTTGCTGCAGTTCAACACACTTTTAAGATTCACTGTGTTTACGCATGAACCCCGCGAGTCGTCTTGTCGAGTGGTTTTGTGACAGAGGATGCACTGTGCACTGAAATAAATGCAAAGCGGTGGTGGTTGTGTATGTCTATACCTAGAAAATGTGTAATTCCAAAAAAAAAAAAAAAAAAAAAGTAGTAACTACCCAGGGCGTATTATGATCCCTTTCAGGTTCGGAATGGGTGGACCCCGAAGACCCGACCGTCATCGCTGAGACCGAGCTCCTCGGCGCTGCAGCGTCCATCGAAGCGGCGGCAAAGAAATTGGAGCAGCTGAAACCCAGAGCCAAGCCCAAGGTACCGGTACCTCGTCTCAACCTTCACCTCCGTAAGCCTACACGCAGCTTTTGTTGTCATTCGGTCTGTAGCGAGCGCGAGTCTCCGACCAAGGAAGGAAAAGGTGAAGCTGACTTTGGAGTGGAGCCATATTTTTTAGCAGCCAAGTGATTGTTTTTCGTGTCATTATATTATCAGGGTAGCAACAACAAAAGCTCCCCCCCCCCCCCCCACACACACACACGCACTTTTTTTTTTTGCCTCAGACAAAAGGTTTGGTGAGCTAACATATGATCTTTGGAAAGTTGCATCAGGGGTGGTTCTCTTGAGGGGTTGCTGCAAGAGGCGATTACATTTCCTGGTCCTCGAGCTTGCGTTGGAGTGAGTTCAAATGTATGATGAACCGTCTGCTGCTGTTACTGAAGGAAATGTTATCTGTCTTAATCAGCCAATTTCCTTTGTTTTGTCAAGCATTCCTCGTTTCTGAAGCGAACTGAGATAGGCTTTTCCACCCCGCTATTTTCTCTAACCCGCGCTGTGGTATTGCAAGAAAAACACTACAGATTTTTGCATAAGCGGTCCATTCGAGCTGTAATGAAGGATCGCTGATGACAGTGAGAACGCTTTATGAAACTGAGTTGCTTTTGTGCGGGTACTGGGGGGGGGGGTAACATAGGGTTGTGTTTGTGGTGTGCAACTGCATGACTGTTTGTCTGTGTGTGTCTCTGGAGACTGAATAGCTATAGATCCCAGCGCTCCTCCCGCCGTGCCTGTAGCATTTTCAGCTCTTTCCTCGCCCAGTAAGCGTAGCGCTTGTCAGGTCGCCCGGTTTCTGTGACTCTAGGACCCGGTGGAAAACATCCAAAGGTACCTGGTTTTCACCAAAGAACCGAGAGCGTGGTCTCTCGGTCAGCTGTTTTATCTATAGGTGGAGCTCGTTTTGGATTGGAATGAGAAAAGATAAAAGGTCTTTCGTTTGGACGTCAGCGTCTCCCCCTAGTGGCCGAGTGGGATGTTGCACCCAATAACCACGAGCCACTTGAGTCGGGGACATTTCAGAATTTCACAATTGGAGTTTTTATATATATATCTATATATATAGATATATATAGATATATATTCGTTAAAAATTTATGTTGCCTACACCAGTATTCATTAATTGGTAATTAATTGGCTATTCCGATAAAACATTAATTTGTATTGATGCGTTTGAAAGGAAAAAATAAAGGGGCTGAAAACACAGGACAAATCACCTAAGTTAAAGATCAAGATTGGACCCCATTGCCTCAGACTGAACCATAAAGTCGGTCTCGCGTGTCATGTCAGCGTGTCGGCTGCAGGTTGTGTGTCCTGCTGATGTGGCAGATTGGCGGTCTCGGTCTGGGGACGAGATGTAATATGAGGACAGCATGCATCTCAGCGCTCGCATCAAACACCTGTGTGACTCCAACTCCTTATACTCCCCCTCTCCCTCCTCCATATTTGCTTCCCTCTGCTCTGTCTCCTTTCTGCTCATACTAACCTTCTGCCCCACCATGGGGCAAGGGACCTTGCTGCCATAGCATGCCCCCCCCCCATCCCACCCCCCCCCCCCACCCCTTTGAGCTGTTATAGACCCGGAAGCCTTCTCTGCAGGGCTCTGTCTGATATGTTTGATATATTAGGTTGTTATTCAGTCCAACTATATATCAAACATATTCCTACAGTGTCCCGCCCTGTCTCCAGCCACGTGTGCCTTATGTGTTCACTATACTGTCATTGACTGTGGCAGCAGAGATGGCCATTCATTAACCGTGAAGTAATGGAATAATCCTGGGATCGGTTGCAGCCGCGAGCTGCCGTCTTGTCGTCACTGTCCCTGAAAACTCCCGTTTTCTGTCGTGACGGCTCAACAGGAAGGATGCTGTTTACGTCTAAGTTGACGTGTGGTTTTCCTCACAACAGGCGGACGAGACGCTGGATTTCGAGGAGCAGATTCTCGAGGCGGCAAAGTCGATCGCTGCAGCCACCAGTGCCCTGGTTAAGTCTGCCTCAGCGGCGCAGAGAGAACTGGTGGCACAAGGAAAGGTCAGACAACAGCCACTCGCATCATCTCAACAAGATGCTAGCATGCTAGTAATGTCATGGCATGATTTGCTGTTTTATTTTCTTTTATTTACTTATGGAAATGTACATTTACCTTGTGTTTTCATTCTGCTGTTGCCCGCCCCTTGACGTTCTCAGGCACACCTACACTAAATGTAATCTATTTGTTGTGTACTAGTGGCTACGATGTGATTATTATGTAGCGCTTTATGATTCCAATAGGAAACATTCGAATTTGTCTGCTAATTGCTGACTCTCTTTTAAGTTACTTTGAATTAAAGTTTCTAATAAACGAGTAGGCGGCACAGTGGTTAGCGGGGTCACCTCATAGCACGAAGGTCCTGGGTTCGAGCCCCGGGGTTGTCCAACCTTGGGGGTCGTCCCGGGTCGTCCTCTGCGTGGAGTTTGCATGTTCTCCCCGTGTCTGTGTGGGTTTCCTCCCACAGTCCAGAGACATGTAGGTCAGCTGAATCGGCTGTATTAAATTGTCCCTAGGTATGAATGTGTGTGTGTGTGTGTGTGTGTGTGTGTGTGTGTGTGTGTGTGTGTGTGTCTCAGCTCTGTGATGGCCTGGTGGCCTGTCCAGGGTGTCTTCCCGCCTGCCACCCAATGACTGCTGGGATAGGCTCCAGCATCCCCGTGACCCTGAGAGCAGGATAAGCGGTTTGGATAATGGATGGACGGATGGATGGACAGATAGATAAATGAGTAAAGGTAAATGCAATGTAATGGTGACTTCTTCTCCCTTCTCCCTTTGCTCTTCAGGTGGGATCTAATCTAGCCAACGCAGTGGATGATGGCCAGTGGTCACAGGGTCTCATATCAGCGGTGAGTTATTAGGTGTATCATTTTCTAAGTTTAGGATAAAAAAAAATAACTCTATTCAAATTAAGTGTTACCCAAACCTATCATATCGCTAGATCAACCTCTGCTTGATATGGTATTTGCCGTAGGCTCGCATGGTAGCAGCAGCCACCAGTAACCTGTGTGAGGCAGCCAACGCCTCAGTGCAGGGCCACGCCAGCGAGGAGAAGCTCATCTCCTCAGCCAAACAGGTGGCGGCCTCTACGGCCCAGCTCCTAGTGGCCTGTAAGGTGAAGGCTGACCAGGACTCTGAGGCCATGAGGAGACTGCAGGTATCCAGCTTATCCCCTCATGACACCTTTCAGCTTGCTGTACACACACACACGCATTGTGTGCACTTTCATGAGGGCGTGCGTTATCTCCACAGGCTGCGGGCAATGCGGTGAAACGCGCTTCCGACAACCTGGTGAAGGCAGCCCAGAAAGCGGCGTTTGACAAGGCCGATGATGACAGCGTCGTGGTGAAGACGAAATTTGTCGGAGGCATAGCTCAGGTGAGACAAAAATGCGAACTTCTGCTGGATTCAAAACCCTCTCATTCGTTTCTCAAGTGGGACAGCTGTTTCTGAAACGGCGGCGAGCCGCTAGGGATAAACGCCCCCTTCAGCCGCATTTCAGAGCTGTGGTTTAACAGGCATCCACGGTTCTTTTATCAGATCTCTTGGAGAGTTTTCTATTTTTCCGTTTAATGCGCGCAAATGAGCTGCTCTCTTTTCATCCGTGCCATGTGTCTTTATTCGAAACGCCTTCGGCCCCCAACCGCCGACACAGAAAGCACTAGTTTCCATATGGAGCGGTTAATCCCATACTATATCTCCGACGTCTGTGAGTGTGTGTGTGTGTGTGTGTGTGTGTGTGTGTATGTGTGTGTGGGTGTGCAGAGACCATAAAAGGCTGGTCTCTGTGGATTTGGCCATTGATAACAAAAAAACCCTCTTCTCTCTCCCAAAACTACAACAGCCCCTCACTGGAGAAATAGTGGGGGAAAAAATGAATACTTACATTTCGAAAATCATATTTCCTGCCATAGACAAGCTGTGTTGATTATATTGCACATGTTGTATAACCTACTTTTAAGAACCTCCTGAAATTCTCCATTTTCTGAGAAAAGAAAGGCTCAGTTCTGTTGATCTCAGAACACTCGTTCGTATCTAGACAATACGGAACTGTGTGGAAATCAGTGAAATTCTGCGTAGATATTTAAATAAATACTGCTTGATTCTGTCCTCGTCCATACCATGTATCTTGCATTGTATATTGAGGGCGGCACGGTGGCGCAGTGGTTAGCGCGGTCGCCTCACAGCAAGAAGGTCCTGGGTTCGAGCCCCGGGGTAGTCCAACCTTGGGGGTCGTCCTCTGTGTGGAGTTGGCATGTTCTCCCCGTGTCTGTGTGGGTTTCCTCCGGGGGCTCCGGTTTCCTCCCACAGTCCAAAGACATGTAGGTCAGGTGAATCGGCCGTACTAAATTGTCCTTAGGTGTGAGTGTGTCGGCCCTGTGATGGCCTGGCGGCCTGTCCAGGGTGTCTCCCCGGGGGCCTGCCGCCCAGTGACTGCTGGGATAGGCTCCAGCATCCCGTGACCCCCGGTTGGGATAAGCATCTTGGATAATGGATGGATGGATGTATATTGTGAGTTGAGGCTAAGTGAAAAACTCTTTTTCTTCTCTCCTACTCATAGGCAAGGCTCGGCGTTTTCGCTTTTTATTTTTCAAAGCCATCCGGCATGCCGAATTCCGCCACAAGAGGGCACTGTTACATAACCTCGCACGAACAGGAACGACTGTTGGATCCGTGGAAACATAAAATCCGGGTATTTTGCGGTGAAAATTGGTAAAAACCGAAAACGCTGAGCCTTGCTCGTAGGTCTGATTCCGGTGAGTCGAATGCAGATTCCTATCTGCTCCTCTTGTCTGCCTTAGATCATTGCTGCCCAGGAGGAGATGCTGAGGAAGGAGCGGGAGCTCGAGGAAGCCAGGAAGAAGCTGGCCCAGATCAGACAGCAGCAGTACAAGTTCCTGCCCAGCGAACTGAGGGAGGACGAGGGCTGACTGGCGGAGCGGGCAGCACGTCAGGGGCTCCTCTGACGGAAAGCACGCCGTTCTGGGGACGTGTGTTCGAGGCGTAACAGTCTGCTTCACTCTCCCGTAACCAAGGAATCTACAGCACTTAAAAACAGGCCTGTTTGATGAGTAAGAACAAGTGCCTGTGCTCTATATTGAGTGTGTGTATGTGTATGTATGTGTGCGCGTGTGTGCTATGTATGTATTTGTTATAGAATGCAAGTGACATTCAGACTTCATTACAGAGGAAGTTGTCGCAGTTTTCACTATATAAGAAAAAACGGCATATCTATAGTAACATGTATTACTGCTTTATGAGTGTTACTGTCCTCGGCAACCATGGATCAAAATGTGACGAAGGTCCTCTGTTCTCGTTGAATGTTACAAAAGACAGGTCACGAGCATTTATATATGGAATGATGATGTTTTGTTCTCGTTTTTTGTTTGTTTTTGTTTTTCTTTTCAAAACTGGCAGTTCTCACCAAGGGAGTCATAACATCTCTGTTTCTTACATACAGCACACATCGTCAATGAAATGACCACGATGCCTCATTTTTACCACTGGCTTGCATGTGTCATAATTCTTATACATATCAATGAAGCTACTAACCAATAGAGTAGTATAGGCAAAGAAAGGCACCCGTATTTTAATGATATACTGTAAATGTGAATTTGGGGGTTTGCTGGTGAACTTGTAAACCGATGAGATTCAAGGGTTTAATGTTAGAGAGGCTCGGCTTAACGGCGAGTGGTTCCGGTTGGAGTCGGTGGTGATGAGGTTTGTGATCAAAAAGGCGGACGGGTGAAATGAGACTGGTTTGAAGAATGAGATCTACCCTTGACCAAATCCCTAGTACGCCACATGAACACCATCAACCCCCCTTCCCCCTTTACACTCACAATGAGCAAGGTTTACATTATTTGTCAAGTTCGTTCTGTCTCGTCCTCATGTTTTAACTGCAATCCCATTGACGGCTTGTGTCTGCTGCACATGTCTAGTACAGTTATTCTCCACAAGTCACTGGCCTATAATGCTTACAGGGGTTTTCACTTTAAATTCTGCCTAAAGCAATACAGTATTTTGAATATTCATCCAAATCGGAGAGAATCTGTGAAATATTTTTGGAAGGTCGTGTGTGCAATCATGTTTGGCTTTGGGCTCAGAAACAAGAAGAAGGCTACAGAATGCACTGAGACTGACCATTCTTTAATGGTCAATGCACTGAGGAACACAGTCCATAGCCTCCATTAACTTCAAAGTAGGGGGCGCCCGGGTTTAACAGTGGACTATTAATGCTAGCGTCCCAATACTGAGGACCTCTGTTTGAGTCCCAGTGTTACCTCCAGTTTGGTCTTGGCATCACATGGGGTACAATTGGCAATGCTCCTGGGTGGGGAGCCAGCAGAGGTATTCTTTCTCGCCTTTGCAACTAGCCGTCCCCCTACAGGTGGTTGGGTGCCTGTACAGTTGCAGGTGGAACTGGGAAATGAATATTACCTGGGCCTCCACGCAGGCTATGTGCCCCCCTGTACAAAACTGTTGCTGTCAGGTGAACGAGAGCAGTCAGCTGACTCGGTCGGCTGGCGCCACATGTATCAGAGGTCGTACATGGACCTCCCCACCCCAACCACTTTGCAATAGTGGTTACAAAGTCCCCCATCCCCAAACCAAATTCTTTGCAATAGTGGGACCTCAAGAGAACAGAGAATTGGAGATTGGAGATGACAAAGGAGAAATTTTTTTTTTTTAAATCTTCAAAGTAGGGTATCCTTCGGCCAAACCAGGAGGAGGACGGTTGAAACTGGTGTTGGGGAGGGGGGGGATTATTCAATAGTAGTTCTCTTTGTTCAGTACACTGCCCTCCATGAGTATGGGAAGAGCGAGGTCGATTTAGTTTTGCTATATACTCTAGACATTTGGGTTTGAGATCAAAAGGTGAATATGAGTCAAGAGATTTGCATTACATTATGTCTTACAGTTTGCTAGCGTAGCGCCTCTTCTTTTTGCGGCCATCAATTTTTAGGCGAGCAAAAGTGTGGGAACAAGTGGCTGAAGTCCCTTGTTGCTTAAGTGCTTCATATTAAATTGATTTTTCAAAAAAAAAAAGAAGAAATCTGTGAATGTCTAAGTCGTGGTTTTAGCCTTAGCTTTCACCTGTGGAGACTGCCTCCGTAGTCAGAAAGCGTAAGCCAACATGAAGACCAGCGAACTGGCTATGGGAGAAAAGCAAGCAGTTAAGGGGCTGAGAAGAATTCAGTTAGAACTGTAGCAAGAAAAAAAAAAGCGCATAGCAAATATCACAAGTTAGAAAGTATTGGAAAAACTACACCATGGTGAAGCATGGTGAAGGTACCGGGGTTATTGAGCATGCATCAAGACATGCTGAAGGTAGCGTCGTGGTAGTCTTGGGCTGGCGTGGCTGTTTCTGGAACTGGCTTTACTCATCGTTATTGATGATGTTAGTCTGGATAGAAGCAGCAGAATGGATTCAGAAGTCTACAGAAACGTATTGTCTGCGTGTGGACAAAAAAAAAACCTCACCGGGAGGCTCGTCATCATGCAACAAGACAACCTAAAACACACTGCCAACACAACCAAGGGGTTCATCGGGGAGGGGGGAAAAATGAAGGTTTTAGGCTGGCAATAGGAGACTAAAAGAAGAAAACAAACTGCAACTAAAGAAACTAGCAAAGGCCTGGAAAAGCATCCTGAAAGAACATGCCAAAGGTTTAGTGATGCCAGTGGGTCGCAGGTTCGATGCCGTTACTGCATGGAAGAGATGCAACCAAATATTAAGCATCATTTACTTTCATTTTTTTTCTGTTCCCACACTCTTGCTCACCTAAAAGCAAGGGCCTGAAAAAAGGTGCTGTAACTCTTAAATTCCAAGATATTATCTGCTTGTAAATACCGAGAAACAAAAAATCTCGTCTCGTATTCATCCTTTGATCACAAGCTCAAATGTTGGGTCTATATAGGGGAAATGTAGCATAACCGAAGAACTGGACCTCGCTCTTCCCATACTTGCGGGGTGTGCTGTATATGAACCTATAATCTCTCGATTATTGTACCCAGTGCATCCCTTTAGTCTATTCTTGTCACTGTCTGGTCTGCATTGTGTACTAGTGCCTTACTTGAGTCTGCTATGCGAGCAGCTGAAGAGCAGGCAGGGTGGGAGCCTTAGCCTCATCCTCTCTGGATCCGAATATAATGCCCGTCTAATCTCTGTCGGGGTCTTGAACTGTCACCGAGTCCTATGCCGATACAATCCAATGCCTTGGCTGGTGGCGTATCTGCCTACCATCGTGTACTGAAATCATCTTACTGAAGGGCATCTCTGAATAGCCTAGGATTTAGAGACAATATACGAAGACTAACACTAAACTGCATTCCATGAGCATGTGGCAATTTGTGGTTAAAAGTCAAGAAATTCTTCCGCCTCGAAATTTGCCATGATATTATGTCCTTCTGAAATTTTGGACCGAATAACTTCCTTGTTTCATTGTATAACCACTATATTATAAAAAAAAATGGAGTTTTTAATGAATAAATGTAAAAATGATCCTGAGATAGTCGAAGCTATTTGTCTGAGTATTAACTGGAGTAGAGAAAAAAAAAGAAGTAACTAGCTCTGTTATGAGTAGGTGTTGTGCTCTCTTTATGATTTCATGATGTATGTATAATATTTATCTGGTCACAAAAGTATTTTTTGTATTCACCAAAAAATAAAATAAAAAAAAAGTTTGAAACCGTTCTTGTAATGATTTTTCTAGCTCCATCGTCTCTGGTTGAAGCGATCCGGTGAAATCAGCTGGTGGAGGGGTGAAAACCTGCTTATTGTGACGTGATGCTTGATCCTGGTGTTAATAGTACACACGTCTTCCTCAGCCGTTCTACATTTTTTCCAGTAGATGTCAGCATCATCCTTCATAGCTGGGTTGGAGGAGGTCAGCGGGTATTCGGAGGAAACGCTCCAGTGGAAGGCTTGGCAAAGGTAGCCAGACCAAATATGGAGATAGTATACACACTTTCTTCCCCCTGGTTCAAAGCTCAGACCATGAACTATGCAATGGTTCCCATTTAGCTAGATGTCTGGCAGTGACGCCTGCAGAAAATATTTGGTGGGGGGTGGGGCAGATGGCCCCAGTGAAAATCATGGGGTGGCACGTTAAAAAGTGTAAACAACATAAAGGAATTTCAGGGTGCACAAGTTAACACAAAGGCAAAGGCACTATATTATAGTGTATAATACTGCATACTGTTTAATTGCTTGTCTGATCTCATGTGAACATCAGATTATGATATTCGCATGAGATCAGCCAGGGAATCATTAATTAGCTCATCAAATCCCACTTTGAATGCATCGTCAATAAATCAAGGGTGTGGCTTGCTTAAACATAATTATTAGCTGATAAAAAAGGTTTCATTTATGTCCAGCACATTATATTTCATATTATTTACAAGTATCCTCCGTACTTTGAATCACAGCCTCGGACAGAAATTGTATTTCAAATGTCAAGATTCTAGGTAGTCAACAATTCGACAAGCGGCTATAATTTTAGGCGTATCTGTATTTTATAGAATAAGATAACGAGTTATGGATGCAAAAATGTCTGACTTAAAGTTCTGATGCAATTACAAAACACCACACGTCCGATGTCATATGCAATTTTATTATATTAAAGATTCTTATAATAATTATTATAATTATGATTAATTATGATAATTGAAATGATAAAAGTATACTTTTATCATTGCAATGAGTTGCATAATTTGATAATAACCAACATGGCACTCCATTTTCCATAGTTTTATCTCAAAATGAAAAAGATCAGAATGAGGCTTGTCAGTTGCGGTGGGGTGGGGTGGGGGGGGGCGGTGGGTGGCCATGGCCCCCCCCCCGGCCACCCCTTGGGGGCGCCGTTGATGTCTGGGTGTAATGATAGGACTTGTCTCGATCCTGGACACCCAGTAACACGAACACAGAGGTAGTAACAAGTGAAAACCACCCGCTCCGGATCTGTTGGTGGACCGATAACGAAACGGTGGTCTCCCGTGATGAGACCAAGTTAGGTTACTATATGGAGGACCGGTCCAACTGGCTTAACTTGCCATCTGCCTGCCTAACTTAAGCCATTTGTTTTCAGGGGCGATATCCCACTCTCAGGCAAACTCGGGTGTGTGCATCTTCTAGGGGCAGAGTGTGAAAAAGGAGGTCAGAGGTGCCTAGCACAATACTCTGAGCCCCCTTAATGAAGACCATATTTGGTTGTCCGTGTTTGGGTCTCATGCATGGCCAGGCTGCATAGTGGAGACGGGAAACTGGAGCCATGTGTTTAACAGGGAGTGCCGTTCCTCCACCACATCGTTCTTTCTCTCTCTCTTTCTGTCATTCCCTTTCTCTTTCCCTCATGCCCCTACCCCTTTCTCTCTGTTTCTGTCTGTCTGCCTTTCTCTCTCTCTATTTCACACACACACACACACACACACACACACACACATCAGTCTTGCGGAATAGGAGGATGTTTGTCTGGTTGAGTCTGGCGCTTGCGCTGAGCTGTCAGAACCCTCAGCGGGTGAATAATGGCCAGCCCCGGCCTCGGTCTAGCCCGGTCCATCCTATCACTGTAAGGAACTCCCTCGTTGCAGCTTGATTAGTGAACCACTGGATGGTGGCCGCAATCAAGTTTCACCCAAACGCATTTTTGGTTGCAAAAACATCCATTTGGCCCAGGAAGATAAATGCCTTCTTAGCCCCAGCGTCACTACTGTGACTAATAGCATTTGTTGTTGTTGTTGTGGTTGTCTTCATTTCTTGCGCAATCACGTCTTCCAATCTAGCCATCTACTGTCTGTATTGATAGAAAATCCTGAATGTTTATTCAACGCGAGAAAGGAAGCCAATCTTCAGGTCCATCTGCTGGCACGGAACAGAGTTTACAGAGTCCCCGGCCCCCATGTCCTGCTCATTCAGCTATGCAGACCAGATGCACCTAGTCGGCATGCGGTTTGATGTCTGATCTCGTCTTGCCATACGGCAGCCTCGCCGGCGTTATGCTTCGCTGGGTTTCCCCAAAGGTTCACGGGACACACCGTGATCACTAGCACCCGCGCAGGAAAACTATGACCTCCCAAATGTGTCGCATTACCTGCGTGGAGGGGTTTTACTGCAGCCAGTGTGGCTTGTGCCGTGCCTAATCCTCCGAGCCTGGTAGCCATTTAGTCCCAACGCTTTGTTCCATGCTCAAGTTTACAGAAATGAAGTCAAGCCGCCCTGTGGTTGAACTAGCTGACACCGGGTCATCTCATCACTTTCGCTCATTTTATTTGTTGAATGCGACAATCTGCAGTCCATTACAGAGCCCGACGCGCATTTTGAACTCGGATGGTTAAAAAGGCCAAACTGTAAACACGCCACGGTTAAAACTGGATGCTAGATGACGTTTCGGAGGTGACGCTGGGTGTAATTTCTCCAAGACATGGGAGTCGTGGAATGTACCAAGGACGGTCTCGGTGAAATTACATTTGTCATATACCACTCTGTGGGTTAGAAAGCTAAGTGTTGAGTTATGAGTATTGAGTTTTTGAAAAAATGATTTTTGTAATTTCTAATGTATCATTGGCCTCCTGGGGAATAGCTTATACACGTCCATTACCAGACTAAACAGCTGCGAGCCATTTATAAATTAAGACAGCACAAACAGATTGCATTCCCACGGTGAAAGAAGCCGATTGTATGCAGAAAGGCCCTGCTGGCTTGCTGGAACCCACTTCAGCTAAGGCTAAAACTGGAACGGATTCAGATAGCATCGTGTTTCATTTTTTTTTCTTATTTACAGTATAAGTAGAGGGGAGAAGTCAAAGAGATCCGTTTCTATCCCTTTAGCAGAAAGAGAAAGAGGAAGTTGGGTTTGGAAAAAATGTGTGTCAAGGAGGAGTGGTTTCGGTCTGGGGTTGCAATTTTTTTTTTTTCTCAAAAAATGTTGCATCTGAAGAAAAGAGCAGAGAAAATTCCCCTTTGCCCAAAATACTGCGTGAAAGAAATGGAAGCCAGTGTTGCTCTTAGCCGAAACGCATCTATCTGATGCTTAACGTTTGGTCCCCTCGGTCGGCGTGTTTCATAGTCCACACCCGACTGATCTGAACCAGACACCTTGAGTCAAAATTGTTTGTACACATATTGTGGAGGAAGCTTCTGTAAATTGTGATTAAAAACCACAAAAAAAAGGTACCCAAACCTCTAAGAAATTAATCTCTTTGTCAAAGGTGTTTGCACAGCTGGTTTGCCAGTTTCCTTTTTTCTCATGTTTCCCCTCAGCTTCACACTGTGTCCGCTTTCCAAGCCCTTTACTCACCGTTCTACCATGTACATGTACTCATGAAGGGGACTGGAGAGACTGTCCTGAGGGTCCCCGCAACAGCTAATGAACCCATTCATGTACAAATGTACTTTGCTCTGAGTCTCCAGGTGCTATGGAGGTGCATAATGAACATCTGGATGGGACACTGGACGAAAAATCTCCCCGTCGCACTTTTCGCCCGTGATCGATATGGTCTAGATTCCACCCCGTGTCAAACATGCAAGACATCCGTATGAAATACTGCAGGATATTGTGGCGAGTCGTGACCGCATCGGAGCCGCTGAGGTCATTGTGTTGGACGGCGCGTGTCTGTTTCGCTTCAGCACATTCCACCTGTACGTGGGGACTAATAGGAATCTGTTGTGAGAGGTACTGCTCCCTAACATAAACCTTCCAAGACAGCAGCTGATGAATCGAAGAGAGGCTTGTGCTCAGGTCTGGAACACATGACTATTTTAGGCCATCGTTGGGGGCTCTCCCAACAAGCAGTCTCCATGATTCGTCTTAACGTAGGGCTAGCTATCTAATTAGGATAGTGAACTGTCTCTGTACGAATGCCTTTTGTGGTTACATAACCAGGGGCTGGTTATTGTCTGTTTGTTTGAGATCTCGCAATCTAAATATCGAAGGTATCGGGTAATAATAGCCGTGATGTTGCTGGGACTGCATAGGATGGGTTGATTAAATTACCTCTTACTTTTGCGACAGTGAAGCTATCAAATGCTTATTTCTCGCTAAAACTCGGAAAAACAATGTCAGTGAGTTTAAGCAGAATATCATTATGATAACATTATGATAACCTTAATGCAAGCCTTGACTGGATTGATAAAGATTGTTTTTCAGCATCTTCGTGGGAGAGTATGGCACCAGATTGGAATATTATCTGAAATAAGACGGATGTGTCGAAGGAAACCAAAAATGACTGTGTAATTTGGGTTGGGTTTTTTTTTTAAAGCTTTGGCTTCCCAACCCCTTGACACAAAAGTATTTCAGTTCTGCCCGTCAGATTGCCGGATGTGCCCCACATTCTAGCCCTAATGTGACACTACACCCAACCAGTTTTCACCCATTCCTGCGAGGTATCCTTAAACATGGCGGCTGCCCCGTGTTTAAGGATATCTCTTGTATTTATATATCTTGACGTTGTGCGTCCCGGTTTGCGGTGGTCACCTGTGGTATGTCCATCCTCTACTGTGTGCCGGTCGGTGTTGGCTGTCCACTCGGCCCAGGGAGGCACACACATGGCAGCTCCTCAAGCCGTCGTGTAAGGAAGGCCCAGTATTTCTTAGTCAGCAGTGACAGCAAGGCTATATTAGGCCGAAGCTGAGATTCAAAACCCAGAGGCTAATTATGGACAACTCTACAAGTAACAGAATAAATATCAATTAAATGGTACAGACTTACTGCAAAACATACTCTTGAAAGAGAAAGGCTTTCCCAGGGCTTTAAATGGTTTTCCCGGGTTTTGTTTTTTTTGGGGGGGGGGGGTTTCATGCAGGTCTGAGTGGTAAGCGGGAACAGTGGGAGAGGAGAGCAGTCTCGGACTGTGCTGCAGACTGGAACTGATCCCCAGTGCCTGCCGGGATATAAGCTGTCTAGAGTGAAATGTAACACTCGTCCATCCAGTCCCCACCTGTCTTAATAAGGAAACTTTGCAGAATGCAATTTAGACGACAGGCTTGCATTTCTGCTCAGAAAAAAAAGTCCTTGGCTCCTTTTTCCTCCAGATATGCGGCCTTCCCGCCCTGTATTAAAGCTGAATAAACAGCTCGGCTGAATGCTCAGCAGATTTTTCACTACGTTGACACCATTTTTCACGAGTGGAGTTTGACTGAGGACAGCCAGTAATTAATCAATATACTAGTATTCCTACTACAGGAGCAGATTTGCCTGTACTTTCTTCATCCCCTGTATTTACCCAGCTGAAGACTGACCAAGAGGCTGCACTAAATATGATGGATCTGGGTTGGGGTGGGGGTGGGGGGGTCCGAAGCTTCCATTTTATTCTCTCTTTTTGGGCTTTCCCATTTTCTGGATGGGAGTTATGTGCGGGCAGCTTCGAAGGATGATTCATCTCTTATCATATGCCGTTATCTCAGACAGATGAGTCCCTGGCCTGACCACAACAGATGGATGTCTGCTGACTCTCCTGTCTACAAACATATTTTCTGGACTGTTTCAGCTGCCTTACCTGACCGTGCATGTGACTAAGTCTCAGACCTGCTTTGTTTAAGTATAGAAATGCAGGTATTGTGGAGTTGTGGGTTCCTGTGGCATTTCTCACCGGAGGGAGACCACTATGGCCCAGTCACAGTGAGCACACACAGGCCTTGGGCTTTCAGACAGTCACTCAAAACCACACTGGAATGTCTCATCAACGCTGATTCTCACACAGCCTCCAAATTACAGCTTTACTTGTACCGCGCCGGTCATTTTGGGGTTTCGGAGTTCGCGCTCGTAAACCCAATTTTAACCTTTACTTTCTACTTCGGATTTAGAAAACCAAACTTTTATTTTCATTACCAAAGACATTTCACATCATCATTCCTGCAAAAAACAAGGTCAGACTGGCTGAAGTTTACAAGTGCCGGTGCATTCATAAGGTTGTGGCCCAAAATTCATTTGGATCAGGACAGTATGTCTCCTGCCGTACAGTACGGCTCGAGCTCACTAGCCTCACATCCTCCCTTCCTTGTCATGGTTTGATCTCTCAGAGCCGAAATGCTTGGAGGGGCGTGCGTGAAACAAGGGGGCTCAGCGGCTCAGTTGTAAGTGCATACCAGGAAGTTTTGCAGCCCTGTGGAGTGGAATGGAAAAGAAATATCACGTACGTCTACGGACCTCACAAAAAGCCTCCACAACTTTGCCCTCTCCCTCGGTGTTTTCCACCTCACTCTCACAAGACAACTACACCAGAACCCATATATGGGCACATATATGAACAAGTCTCCCCGTGTGCAAACACGGAAACTTCTAGCCCCGCGGCACGAGGGGCAAGAGTCTTGTCAACAAAACGCTGGGCAGATACCGATACAAAACGCTGAGAAGATAACAAAAGGGTAGAATAAGCAGACGGTGAGTTTTCAGGTCAGCCACTTAGAGAGATCAACTCCAGATCAAAAGCAGCCGTTCAACGGCCTCTGATCCCCGGAGGAAGAATTCCTGACCAGGACACAGGACTGCTTCTGAGCAAGGGATCTCTTATCTGTGCAGGGGAGAAATTCAGGAAGCCTGTAAACACCCATTTCCCCCCCTCTTCCCTTCTGGCTCATCAGTTGCTGTGTGTGAAGAAGCACAGCGGGAGTACGAGAGAGACCTTCCCCCAAAATGTGAAGAGAGATTCATATTTCATGTTGTGAATTGGTCAGGATGATGTGATCGAGGTGAAATCCTCGCTCTGACATGTCTGATGTTTCCGAGATTTTTTTTTTTTTTTTTTGCTCCGAGATTCTTCCACAGCATCCGCCATGACTTTGAAATGAATCGTGACAGTTCCCCCCGAATGCACACCCCCGCCCCCTTTTGGTCTACGCTGACGGAGCAGCATCAGATATCACTAACTTTCCTGCCTGTGTGTGTCCCCATCTGTCGAGGGGGAACACAAACAAACTGCTTGGGAGGAGCCCATGGCTGGCCACAAATATTCCATCATTATGGCTGCCACCTGCAGTTGTCTTTGCAGCCTAGGAAAACTTCTCCTTTTTGGCACCCCCCCTCCCCCCCATAGCTCTGCTTGTTTTCTTTGAGTAAAAAACTACCAGTTTCTGCAGACGTCTCTTGCCTCTTACACAAAAGGTTCAACGAAGGAATTGACGCCTTTCATTGAGCTGTGGCCTGCCGTACGGTCAGTCTGTAAGAAAAAATATAACAGGAAGTGATATCAATGTCCGGTGAAAACTTTTAGTTGAAAATTGTCCATCAACAAACACATTCTGCTACATATTCCCCCGACGAGGTCCATCTGTGTGTGTTTTTTTTTAGGGAGCACATAGACAGATCCTTTTCACGGAGGTCTCTAAGGAACTCACAAAGACATTTTAACCCCATCCTTGGTCTCCGCGAGCCTCACCAACAGGTCTGAACAGACCGAGGAGTAACAAATCCTTCCCATTGGCTGGCTTTACTTCTAATATAGCAAAGAACGGATATAAGATATAGCTATCCTCATCCTATTCTACCCAGCCTCTACCTGCAGCTGGCGTTATGTGACCTTCACGCCCTAGGAATTTGATCTTGAGCAGGTATTCAATGGGGGGGAAAAAAAAGTCCACATAGAGGACCATTCAGTTAATAAAACTGGGAAATAGCCATTACATTTATGCTTTTTCAATAACAAATGTATCACCTGACAAAACTGCATGAGTTCGAGTGTAATCAGTTTGGAAATCTGGCTTTCAAAAGTAGCAATAAATACTCTTTTACCATAACTCCATCTATACGTTGCCTCTGATCAGATGGCCGACCTGTCTGCAACATTAACCAACCGAGGCGGCAGGACTGTAGGCCACTGGAAGATCGCTGTGCAGAAACCTAATGGAGCTTCAGCAAAAGTTCAGTCAGGAAGACTATCTTTTGCATGCACAGACGTGTAGTTATATTTCTTATTTGATCCTGCCATTCTCATCTCTCATGCAAGCCCACTCATAATTTCCTTCGCTGTCATTGTCTGGGGCTGTTAATTGAGTTATCAGCTGCTCACATCACCTGTTCTCATCTATCTAGCACAGCGACACACCTGCTTGGTTAGCCTATCTGCTTTCTGCTGTCTTTTTAAATGTTTCCCCTCTCCTCCTTCAGTGCGCACCCCTCCACCTCCCCCATCACCGCCTAGTCCTCGCAGATTCATCAGTTTTGTATCTTCATCAGCATCGTCAGCCTTACCAATGTCAGCAGAAGTCATCAGCTACCACCACCAGTATCTGGACTCCATGGGGGTATTTATTATACTGCTGCTCAGGGCTGATGCCCCTCGATTAAAAATTACTCCCTGTTGAGTCTAAGCGCCAAAGACTTTCTTGACATGACTTCATTTTCCATTAAGTCATCTGCTATGATAAACAGTTATCTTTACTTCATTCACTACGTCTCCCCTGATTGAAATGACATTAGGGCAATAGCTGCACTAAGGTTATGGCTTGGGTTGCACCCTCCTGGGGTCCCCTCTCCCTATTTGCTGTGCTAAATTAATATGCCCCTGCAAGGAGCCATCTAATCCCATGGGTTACTGTAGCTGAGAGTTGAGGGACTCTATAAATATCTGGCCCATGTCTGTAGAAATCCTCAGATGGTATTTGGCGGTGCTGGAGCCCATTAACACTGCTTCTCAGAGATCTCAAGACTAGGACAAAGCTACCCCTAATACTGTATTTACTCACTACTCGGCTCCGGATGGTGACTCACTTGTATGGTGTTAGTGTAGACCAATAGGCCTGCATGCACAACAAGGAAAACTTTTGTCAAGAGAAAAACCACCAATGTTAAAGCTTCTGTTTCCCAGATAAGGACCCAGCACTACCCGTTCTGTGTGGCAGAAAAGCATTTTGACCGAGTTTCCACAGAAGCAGCGAAACTCGTATAATTTAGTAGCGTTTTAGCCAAGATTAAAACCCCTAGCTTCTCTCTCAAGAGTCCTCTTACACAAACATGTTCTTCGGCAGACCAGCCAAGCAGAGCTCAGCTCCTCCCTGAGTAACAACAAGAGGACCGGACGTTCCACATAAACAAGGGGAGATTACCCCGCTAGATTAGCTGAGACAGTGACAATAGTTTTAATATAAAGACTAATGGAAAACCTTCCAAGTGTCGATCCCTTGTCAGTAACTTGTCTCTAGAATTGGATAGAATTGTTTTCACTCAATTTTCACCTTATCTGAAGAGGTGAGTGATGTCCACAGCCACAGCTAGCCGACAAATTCCTGATTTATCCCCCAAAAAAAGCATCAGTTGGCCTTCTACAGGGCCTCTGCTTACAGCCAGACATATTGTAAGCCCGGGGTGATGAATTTCGGATCAGATAAAGTTAGATAATGTAGTCAGAATATCTCAGCTGTCTAACACTAAGCGCAAATATTGTGACAATTCCTGGTTGATGCATGGTAATCTCCTGCATGTGTGGCATGCTGTTTCCTCCCGGACCCGGACAAAGCCTCCGCTAACAACCATTTGTCAGCTCCCCCATGCAGACAGTACAAGATCCACTTAGTGGATGGAGTGACTGCTGGAATGAGAGAGGGAGAGAGAGAGAGAGAGAGAGAGAGAGAGAGAGAGAGAGAGAGAGAGAGAGAGAGAGAGAGAGAGTAGGAGTACTAAAAGCAAAGATTAAAACTGAAAAAATGAGCTGACTTGATCATACATTGTTCTGGAAAGCAAGCCTTTTTCATTCATTATCCAAATTTGCATGAAATATATTTCTAATTTTATGTTTTGCACCAAAGAAGGGACTATATACTATAAGTTTGTTTACACTTTCCACTGTTAATGTCCAAACAAGTAAAACCCGTCGCGCGTTGCTCTGAAAAGAGGCTCCAGTAAGCCTTGAGAAGCAGTTTGTTTCCAGACGGCACAAAATTATACCTTTGGAGGATTTTCGTGGCGGGGAAAAAGAAACACGCCGTCGTCCCAGAAAGTCATCGCGGCTGAAAAACTGCTAACGCGAGACTATTGTGCTGGAAGAGTTTGTCATGGCCTAAAATGCAGTCACATTAAGGAAAACCTAAGCACCCCTTAAATCCTTTTTACTGTCAATTGTATATGAAATGCCGTGACAAGGTGTGAGTACTGTATTGCATTCTTTCATTTTCCTGCAGGAATCTAAATACGAAAGGCAGGAGCCCTCCGACAATGTTGAGACGGAGAAACGGGTTCATGACTCTGTGAATCAAACGGCACCGTGAGCTGTTTTTACTCTCTTGATATGTTGGTTGAAAACAAAATAGGGCTTATTTTCATTCCCTGAATGCCACAGTTAATCCAGCATGCCATCGCTAACTTCCCATTAGCGCTCTGCTGGGGAAATAACTGTACAGACAATTAGGGTCAGTCAAACTACATTTTTTCTCCCCCCCAAGTAATAAAATGTATTTGTATATTTGTATATATGATATGCGTTTTATGCATGGAAGCATGTGTGTGTGTGCGTGTGCATGCTTGCATGTGTGCGTGTGTGTGTTGCTGTGGTCATATAATTTTAAAAGCTGCAGTTAATTTGGTCTCATTAAATCATTAAAAACAAATATTTGCAGTGGATGTGTGGTAAATAAATAAAAAGAAGTTCTGCAGAGCCCTGATCTTTAAGCCATATGTGTGGACGACGACTGCTGGTCTGAGCCAGAGGAGGAAAAAGCAGGCAGAAATAAGAATTTGTGCCAAGTAGTTTTCCCTGCTGATCACATTTATACAAGCGCCCATCTATTATTGCAACACGGGGCTGGCACGGCACAGAAGACAATCAGAAGGATTTCGCTTTTCTGCTCCCCTCGCTCGAAGTCTGGCATTTCTCAAACTTCATTGTCCGGGCACTATGGAATAACTGGGCCTATTGTAACGCAACATGCTAAACAAATAAGACACACCATGCCTGATCCTGCCACGCTCTGCTGTTGCCTCGATGTCAGTTTTATCTACTCAAGCAAACAGTCTAATAAATATGGGCTTATATAAGCTGTTAGTGGGAAAGAAATATTTTACATAAGACATATTTGTAGTAATGATGATCTATAAAACAGAGTAAAAGCATATGGGTGACATTATAGGTACTATAGACAGATTATTTTAGGGACACAACTATTAGTGGTAGGCCTTGGCCACTTGGCAGTGTCTTGGTTCCATTTTACAGACCGGGGCAGGTGCATGAATGAGAAGGCTATCCTAAAAATATCTACTTGAGAATTTGTGCTAAGACCAGAAGAGACTCAGTATGTCCTCAGCAACAAGTCGTGTATCTTTAAACCTTTCTCAGTGGCTTGGTGCATCAACATGTAAAATGTCAAAAAAAATGTTATCCAAAAACTTATTCAATTAATCTAGAAATTAAATGACATATACTTATGTCTCAGTCACTTAGCACAGAACTGTAAACCGATGCTGTAACGTCAGCTAGACTGTGCACGTAGCGCTTACATGTAACGCTTAAAATTTGCAAGGAAAAATAAAAAATCAATCAAATGTTTCATCACAAGTAGTCTGAAAGGCAGTTGGCACGTCTATCATCCCAAATCCACCGGATGCTCACTTGGTGTAACTGAGGTACAAATCCCACTTTGCTTGACTCGGCCACAGAGGCCATCCGGGCCACAGCCAACTGACAAATCAACAGTTTACAAAGAGGATACTTGATGCATTATCAGGTACACAACTTACTACCCCATGCCGCTCAGATTGTGAACAATGCCTCGAGGGCCTCTTTGGCGTTGGTCTCTCACCAACAGCAGCTCCTCAGAATAGCAAAATTGACCTGCGCTAATACAATACATCCCAGAGGAGCTGGCTTGGCCCACACTCTTACACAGACATAAGCTTACACACACACATACACACACACACACACACACACACACACACACACACACACACACACACACACACACACACACACACACACACACACGCTAATAGCAGTAAGATCACCGAAGCCTGTGTAAACTGTCACATAGAGCAGCAGTCCAGCTGCCCGTGGTCCAGATCCCAGCCGGTCAGTGGGTGAAAGGAGAAATAGTTGACACATGAAAAACAAAACTGTTCAGTTTTTTTTGGCAATGTGGGAAATTTAATAACCACATAATGCACTGCATAGAAACACAAGCTACCAAAATGCTATCCTTTGTTTGTTTGTTTGTTTGTTTCTGTAAACGTGCCAAATTAAACCATACTGTACACCAATGCCGTCACAACTCCAAAGCAAAAAAAAGAAAAAAGTAATGACGCATGCATGCATCAATGCATCCGTCCATCCATGCATGCATCCGTGCATGCATCCATCCATCCACCCATGCATCCATCCATCCATGCATCCATCCACCAGCCTATACAGAGGTGCTCACTCTAATATTCGCAGACCACTTAATGGCTTTTATTACATTCGCAATTAGACGTCTTTCCGGCGAATACGGTTGGCTTTGCCCACCAGACCCCATATATAGGCATACCCATAGTCAAATGTCTGGCAGGCGACGAATCGCAGAGCAGATCCTTAAAAAAAGACGGGGCACACTGACGGCACCCCCACACGCCTGCTCCGAAAAAAAGTATTGGATGTCCGGAGGAATTCAGTCGCCCCCCCTTTGAAAGTACATATTTGACAGGGCACAGTCAGGAAGAGCTTGCACTCCAGCTTAGCGTTCAGTTAGGCACAGACGCTCTCTCTCTCTCCTCTCTCTCTCTCTCCCCCTCTCTCTCGCCTTGGTTTCTTTTGGACGTTTAGGTGCAGCCTAACAAAACAATAAGCAGCCATGGATGCCATCAAGAAGAAGATGCAGATGCTCAAGCTCGACAAGGAAAACGCCTTGGACAGAGCAGAGCAGGCCGAGGGAGACAAGAAGGCAGCGGAGGACAGAAGCAAACAGGTCGGCATGTCTTTCTTGGCAAATCCCAGAAAGATCGGTAGCGAACGGCAGGAGTACCGGCATGCCCTCGCGGTAGCCTACCGGCGCGCCCGCCGGCTATAATGGATCCCCCCTCTAGGATATACGGATTTATTGCTGTCGTGGATAATTCCAGATAAGGATTCGACCCGAAAATGTATTTAAAAGTGGTTTTTTTTCACCCCCTCGATTTGGGGAGGGGGGGGGGTATTGTAAATCTTTATCAACTTTTTTTTGGGGGGGGGCAACTGATGATCTCCATAATAGTCACGTTAATCCTTATTTGACGGTAGCAAGTGATTAACCGCAGGGCGTGTTGACAGTGTTGATGTGTAACTGAGTGTGCGTGCTGTTGATGCCCTGTTAAACTTGACCATATTCCTCCCATGTGCACGTGTCTAGTTAGAGGATGATATGAGAGAGTTGGAAAAGAAATTGCGCGTTACCGAGGACGAGAGAGATAAACTGTTTGAGGAGTTCCAGACAGCCGAGGAAAAGCTGCTGAGCGCCGAGGAGGTCGCCACCAAGGTACTTTGGCTGGACTTGCATGACTTCCTCTAACTTTTCTGCTTTCTTTCTTTCTTTCTCTCTGTCTGTCTGTCTGTCTGTCTGTCTGTCTCTCTGCCTGTCTGTCCGTCTCTCTGCACTCCCTCCTTCACGCCCCACACGCTGTTTCCCCGCTGATCACCTCTTGAACCTGCCCACGCTATAAAAAAAAACGCACCTCAGCTCGAGGACGACCTGGTAGCTCTGCAGAAGAAGCTGAAGGGAACCGAGGATGAGCTGGACAAGTACTCCGAGGCTCTTAAAGATGCCCAGGAGAAACTTGAGCTGGCTGAGAAGAAAGCCACCGACGTAAGTACTAGAGCGGGGTAGGCCCCCTGCGCAACCGCGACCGTCGCTTCCAGCGAGCTTCTTCTTGCACCTTTTTCCACGTCACTGTGCTATTTTACGAAATGACGGCGCAACACCACCGGGACTCGTCTCTTTGAGGGTGCGCTTCAAATATGCACCATAGGTGAAACAAAGACCTTATCCCGCATCCCGATTAACCTGAACAGGTGGGTGTCTCACGCCCCGCACCTCATTGGCAACAGAAGCTCAAACAGACCGATGTCCCATTGTTGTTGAACCGTCCTTTCCTATTTTCTGTCATTTGCCACCATGCACAGTCACTCACAAGTCAACACAAAGAAAGCAAGACAGGCTCGCCGCCGTCTGTGCAAGTGAAATACACATCTGTGCAGGGGTTTGGTTTTTTTTCCCCCAGAAAAAAAACTATGGAGTGATATATTTTACACATTTAGATGTGTTTCAGTCCAGTGGGGCTTTCGTTCAAGAAGATGTTTTCATAGAGACAGCAGACTTCTGAAGAGAGCTCAGAGGAAGCGCCTTGGATAAATATAGCGCACAGCTTTATATGGGCAACACGGAGCTCGCGTCTCCCGGCTGCGCCCCTTGCTTGCTACGGAATAGTTCCTTTTGAAAATGGCGGGAATTTTTTTTTTAAAAAACAACACATAAATCAATCATTGAATTAAAAAAAACAGGAATGAATGCATAAGTAAGCGGATAAATAAATAATTTTGTTAAAATAATCCTGTAGTCGCAGCAAGGCTACGGGTCCTGTTTGGGTTGACTTAATTGATAGACTTGTACACTAGAGGGAGTAAGAACACCGGTTTGTGCTTGTGTGACTAACCATTTCGGATTCACATAGTGTCTTTGTGATCAATTAACATTTCCTCGGAGAGAAAAGTTACGTCCCAAGGGTCATTATCAACCGAAGGAGCCGTGAACGGGTTTCACACACTTGTACTGTCAGTAGTTGACCTCCGGGGGGCGCTGTGATCCAATTCATCGCAGCCGGAGCTGATGCTGATGCTATTTAACTGGGCGTGTCTTTGCCGTTAACGAAGCAATTGTTACAACAGACAAATCAATTTCGTCTTTTATTTTAGGGGGCGACGGGACGTAAACCTAAACAACTGCCAGCGGATCACAACGACGTTTCTGGAGGTTTATTCGGCGTGCGCTGTAACTTAATGACCCAAACACACACGCGCACGCCGCCGCCGAGTGCGTCTTTAAAAAGCCGCCGTAGCGTTCAGCCCCATCTTCACGTAGTCCCATTTGTGCATTGCGGGGCGTCGCTTCGCCCTATGCCAGCTTCGAGGAAATCCTCCCGTAGCGGTTAGCGCCTTGTGCTCGCGCTTGACAGAATGGCCGGCTCGACATCCCTGGAGGCAGTCAAACGAAAGATAAAATCGCTGCAAGACCAAGCAGACGGTGCCGAAGACAGAGCCGAGCGATTGCAGAGAGAGTTGGCCCTGGAGAGGAAAACCAGAGAAGAAGTAAGCATGCTTAACCCCAAGCAAGCTGACGCTTGAACGCCGAGGGGGAGGGGGAGGGGGGGGGAAACGAGCCTTGCGAATGTCACGTCTCGGCATCGTCTCCCGTTCGTGCAACAGCTTGAACTTGTGCAGGTTGCGCCGACGTAGCGGAACGTGTTCCTTTGTGCACGGCAGTGCTGTAAAACTACCGTGCGTTGCACCGCCAGGTCCGCTTTGGTAGCCTGGTGAGCTTAAAAACCATGCTTTTTCTTCTCTGTTTCTGTTTGTGAAACGGCTATTCCTGACCACGAACACGGATCATACCGATGGCGTGCGCGTGTGAGGCTGGTCAGCTGCTGACGCCGGCACCAGCTGAACCATCGTGCCATGTCGCATCACCCCGTTCTGATAGTAGCGCTGCAGACTCTTGTGCACTTTGTCGCAGATAAGATCTGACTTCGCCACTGCGGTAGAGCGGAGTCCGTATCGTGTAAAGTAGTAAGACGATTCAGACGTGATTTCTTTTTTTGGGGGGGGGGGGGGTAATACCTTTTCAACGAAGAAATCCGGCTGTGGTATTGACATTTTTATGGCCTGCTCTGTTAGCTTATGTCCCGTGAGGCTTATAATTTGTCCATATAAGGACAAGGCAGTTTCGCATACAAGTAGAAAAGCATTTCCCTCTGGTGTGAACATACTGTGGCCTCATCCGCACAGAACGGGAAGTATATCTTGCCGTCTCGTCGGCTCAGTATGAGCGTCTGTATAAAAGAAAACACTAGATACTTTGGCGGTAGAGAAGAAACCAACATTTGTTGATATGATGGATTTATTTCCCTCGAGCACTTTTTTTTAGGTTTATTCACAAGCTGTAGTGCAATTTGAGATGCACTTTGACCCTGAACGGCAAACTATAATAAAGTCTGCACAAGGTGGGCTACCAGGAAGTAACTTGCAAGAATTGTGGAGTTGCAAGAATTGTTGAGAATTGTGGAGTGTGACGACTCATTAACCACGCTTGTTTCTAGAGCCTTTAGTTAAATCAAGCGCGCCCCATGTTGGATACTAAAATATATAATGAAGATCAGGAGTGTAGAAGCAGACGCAGGTGAAGGGATTTGGTTCCCATTTTCAGATGTTTATACAGCCACAACCTCTGTAACGTTCTAATTGCTATGTTGATGTTTTCCTTGCTGTAAAGGAACATTTCACTGCAATTAATAGCTCATCATCTACTTAGAAGTGTTCTGCAAATAGTCCTACTGGCCATATGAGACGGTTAAATTCTACTAAAATGCATCCATGGGGATCTTGGGCCTAAGCTGGTTGTATGAACAGTCATTGAAGCTAATTGTCCTCAGCATTTAGCCTCGGGCCTTGTTAATGTTCTCTCTGGGGCCTAGTAATTAAGAAAGGTATTTAACCTTTTAGCCAGGGCCCTTGTCATCATTATAGCCAGTGAGGAGCATCAGGAATCCATCTGAGAAGGCCCTTGGCTTTTTCTCAACAGGTGATACTTGTTGAGACCATTGCGATTAAACACGCTACTGGACATTAGATGACATGAACCAGCCAAGTGAACTGAAAAATCAAAAAAGCCACCTGCATTCTTTGTGTTGATGCTTGTCTCTTGATCATATCTGGTGCATCAGAGTATGAATGTGAGCATGCACATGTGAAATCCTGGTCCATCAAGAATTGGCGACCTCGGGGCTTTCCTAACATGCTGGTCTTCTCTTCCTAGGCTGAGGGCGATGTCGCTTCCCTTAACAGACGTATCCAGCTGGTTGAGGAGGAGTTGGATCGTGCTCAGGAGCGTCTGGCCACTGCCCTGACCAAGCTGGAGGAGGCTGAGAAGGCTGCTGATGAGAGCGAGAGGTCGGTTATTTTTAGCGGCAGAGAATTAAACTAAACCTTTGCTCTCTGACCATGTTCCTCTTGTCCTGTGCCTGCAGGGACCAGGTGGTTCGGGGGGGATAAAGAAGCCATGAGGCTGTTTCTGTCCCTTTGTTTTTGGCTATAAACCCCACCCCCACTGTGCTGTGGGGCTTTAATCCCAGACGAATCACACCACAGTAGCTGATACAAGACAGCATGCAGTCCTTTTCTGTTGTTTCAAAGCTTAAGCTGTTCTGAATTCCCCCAACACCAGAAAGCTGCAAGCCCTTGACTTTGAAAAGAGGATGTTAAAAATTCCCCAGGTAGTATTAATGTACATTGGGCATCAGAGCCCTCTGGGAGACTGTCGTCCATCTGGTCGTCCCTAGGTTCTTTCAGCGTGCCAGGGCCTGTTATCTTGATTGTGTCATACCAGGGCCCAGATTGGAATTGACTCCTAACACATCTCACCTGTTGTTTACTCATACAGAGGCATGAAGGTCATTGAGAACAGGGCCATGAAGGACGAGGAGAAGATGGAGCTGCAGGAGATCCAGCTGAAGGAGGCCAAACACATTGCTGAGGAGGCTGACCGCAAATATGAGGAGGCGAGTTTCTCAGCTCCTGGCAGCCCATTTGGCTGTTGCTATTGAGGAGCTACCACATACTGACTTGTTGCAATCAAACAAACCGATGCCAATTTTGTGGCGTGATACACAGTACATTGGCAGTCTCTATAATCAATAGACAGTTGGGAGAGGTTTTTTTTTAGTTATTTGTAGTTGTGGGCTTGTGCAACCACAATTCTCCATTTCATCAGTTGAAATGTGAGCTCAATCTTCTAACATACACATGTACTGTTTCTTAAAAGTTTGAGTAGATACAATTATATTTGATTTGTTCTGTTTTTACATAGAAAATGGTGTTAAGACCACCACCTCTTTTTCAAAGAATGTCCTCCTAGTTAACCCCAGGAGCTGCATTTGCCCAAGTTATAGTGCATTGATTGTTCTTAACATATTGATGTGCTGCACTTAAAGGTTGCCCGTAAGCTGGTGATCATTGAGGGTGACCTGGAGCGCACAGAGGAGCGTGCTGAGCTTTCAGAAGGGTAAGCCATTACGCTTCTGTGTGCCATCTGCACTTTAACTTGCTTGTATGCGGATATTTGAAGTCCAGATTTTTAATGCCATAACACAAAGCACGCAACCAGTTTAAATTTTGCTCAATGCTCTCCTCTTATTGCATGTGCTGCTAATTTGCATGTCGTCCTGGTTTGAATGGGTTTGGCTTTTCATGTGCCACACCTACTAACAGACTGGCTCGGAGAGTGGAGGAGAAGCTAGAATCTTTGGAGCAAAGCATAAAATCACTGAACTCCTCAGTTTCAAAGGTAACAGTAGACATACACTATATATGGTTGTGTGTTTGATAAGTGACTGCTTATGTGTGACTGCTTATGTGTAACTTTCATTCACTTTGTTGAATGAAGCCTGTGTCTTCCTCACTGTGCTTGTAGTTCTTTTCCTCCTTTGTGCTCTTCTTATTCGGGGTCTATCAGACTCCCCTCTAACCTGGCAGGAATTGTGCAAGAACAACACCCCACAATGACGGTCACTTTGCAAAGCTTTCAAAGTCTTGAAAGTAAAACTGCACTCTCCTAAGCATGGCTTTAAAGTCTACTCTGTGTGTCACATTCCTGCTCTGTTGTGACTATGGGATACTTAGGGTTCTTTCTATTCTTACTTCCCTTAGTTCTTATTATGTTTCCTCTCCCCCCCCCTTTTTTTTCCTCTACATTTTTTGTGTCTACCTCTTGTCTCCCTGTTCTTGCCCCCCTACACACAATCCTTTTTGTCATGTTTTCCTTTATCCCCTTCTTCTCTGCACCTTACCCCTTCATTTGAAACACCAGCAAATGCTCTGAACTTGAGGAAGAGCTGAAAACTGTGACCAACAACCTGAAGTCACTGGAGGCCCAGGCCGAGAAGGTAAGTGTGGCTCCAGCCCTGTACATGCCGCAAATCCCTCACCTACTTTCTGGCCTTAATGGATGGGGAGCAGAGGAACCTGGAGAACCGGACACACATTGTGTTATTTCATAAGGCCTACCTATATGTGTGAGAAATACAGCTTGTAATTTCCAGCATACTGGTACAGGAGCAGCCCTCTCCTGTCCGTGTGTTTGACTCTTATCTCTGTTTTTGTCCCACAGTACTCACAGAAGGAGGACAAGTATGAGGAGGAGATCAAGGTCCTCACCGACAAGCTGAAGGAGGCAAGTTTAACAAGGCCTTATCTGGGGATGTTGGCCAGAGGCCAGAGTACTTTACAAGGGCTATGGGAGCAGTGTTACAGAGTGGGTGCCGAGACTCTGGCTCTTATGAATCTGTCTCTCCACTACAGGCTGAGACTCGTGCTGAGTTTGCTGAGAGATCAGTAGCCAAGCTTGAGAAGACCATTGATGACTTGGAAGGTATGATTTTCTGGAAAAAAAAAATGTTTCCCCCTCATCTCCGAATGGTACTCAGTCAGCATTTTTGATTGTACGTTACAAGGCCAGTCGATTTAATTTGTGGTATTTGGGTATGTAGTTAATAATACTTTCTGAAGATCTTATTTTCCTCTCTCAGCCTTATTCTCCTTGGCTTTAAAACTTTTTCCTGCTTTCCCCATTTTCATTACTGCCATTTTCAAACCCACCCATAAATCCTCTGTGGCATTCGTTATCTTTGCATTAGGGGTTATTTGATAAAGGTTTGGATCCCATAGAGGGGAATGTTATCAGAGCATGTAATGCTGGCAACACGGCTCACTCGCCCTGCTGTGTAAGCATAGGATCACCTGTCCCTCACGCTGATTTACAGCAAGGGCTCACAGTAATTCAGCCATGTAGTTCAAAAAATGTTTTATAAGACTTTCATAGTAATTGTGAGGCCTGTGGATGTAGACTAATGAAATGAGAGCTCCACTTCCTGTTGGTGCTGAGTCAGTGCCATGTTGCAATTCTGTTCTGCCATCTTCTGGTATAACTTATTTTTTCCTCTTTTTTTCCATTTTGTCCATGTGCATCTCTCCTTCTCTGCCTCCTTTTGCCTGTTTGTTGTGTCACTGCTCTGTCTTGCTGATGGCCCGGATGCTCCACCCTTCTCCTGCTTTTCCTCTCTGCCCCCACTCTTACCATGCGTCCTCCTCTATCCATGGCCCTCGCCCACCAATAGATGAGTTGTATGCTCAGAAACTGAAGTACAAGGCCATCAGCGAGGAGCTGGACCATGCCCTCAACGACATGACCTCCATGTAATTCTCTGCTTGCTGTGTCCGTTTGTGCCGTTGTCACCCCTCCCATCCTCAGACCCCCCCCTACCTACTTTTCCCTGCACCTTGTAATCCCGACTCTCCAGCCATCTCACCCGGCCTGTCACCCACAAATTCCCGTGTACCCACCATGACAACTCTCTGCTTCTACTGGTTCTGTTCCTACTTTTCTTTAATGGCTTGTCCAACTGAGCAGTTACAGGGTTTTCTTTTTTTGGGTTTTTTTTTTAATCAAGTATAACACTTACGTTAAGTCTTGGAATTGGCAGTACGGCGTTCCACGTCTGTGACACCGTTGATCCAGGGGTCGAATAGCAACAATGAAGCCCTAACTACAACTCGCTCACCCAGTGGTTTCCTCTCTTACTTCCCATTGTGGCTTTTCAATGCGTGCTTTGTGAAAGCAACCATTTTAAATTATTTCTGTGCGCAGTTAGTAGACCCGGAGTCATGTCTTGTATGGACAGAACACAGTCAGAGTGGGAGCTTTGCTGTTTACAAATCTATTTGTTGATTACGCATTTTGCGACGTTTGTTACTTTTGACTTGAAAAATATTGTACATTCATCTTTAAGTTTGTATGTTATTAATACTAAGGCATTGTTTTATTTCAAAATATTCTGAATATTTTGATATCTCGACTAAAAGCATGTGGAGCAGTTAGAGCATTCCAATGTAGCTTACTGATTCGCTCTGTTCTGGATGATGTTTTGTTAACTTCCTGTTCATCAGGTTTCACCCATTTCTACTACTAATATGGTCTACTTCTGTCTAGAAGAAAGGCCCGCCCCCATGTCCTTGTGAGAGTGCTTTTTTTCGTAGTAACATTACTATACCAATTTTGAAGGTGAACTTTCACAAGTCTAGCTTCATCCTGGTTGAACTCCCAAACTATTTGGATTGACTTTGCCCCCCCCCCCCAAGATGCAGCCTAGCTGTGAGAGATGCACGAGTTGCACCGTCTAGGACTCCCCCCATGACTCAACAGAAAGCTTTGTATCTGTTCTGAGTCGGGGTTGATTCAGTCTCTGCGTTTGCCTTTGAGTTGTCAGTCTGTTTCACCTTTCAATGCATTTCAGCGATGCATTGTGGTTACATTGTGCCGTGCTGTGACTCCTGTAGCTCCGGAGTGCTGTGGTATATTTCGACTTTTTTTTTCTTTCATCCACCCCCACCCAGACTTGCTGTTCACTGTACTTCTTCTCTTCTACACAGATAAATTGTTTACACCTCGTCAAAGACGCCTTCTGCCGGCTGAGCGGTATCAGTCTGCTCTCTCCAGCCTTCTCTCCATTTCCCTTCCCCTTTCAGTCTTTGCTTTCCTCCCCCCCACCCACCATGTTTTCACTCTCATGTCAACGTTAGTCGCATCCCATCTCTTGTACAGAATCCTAGAATCTTTCTGTGTTGTGTAAAGAAAAATAAATGTCCTTCCTTCTATGTAAGCTGTATCTCTTTACTGTCTTTTGGTTGTTCTTGTTCTTTTCCATTTCTATTTATTTTTAAGTGGCTCTAATAAAACCAGGAAGCCTTAATTTTAATTTATGTATTTCATTGCTTCTGTTTTTTTTTTTTTGAACATATGAGGGAACCATCAAGCAGTGACGCATAACTTTTTTTCTTGGCACAGTTTCTCAGTTTGACTACTTTACATTTCATGTTTTTCTTTTTTTTTTCCATTTGAAATTTGAAGATGAGCTATTAGGACTGCCACAGCAGTACTTCAACCACAGTAGCTAAAACACCTACTTGTACTTGGGAGACAAGCTGACTTGTCTGCTCCTCTAGCATTTGGAATCAATGCATGCAAGCACTTTTTAGCACTAAATACTGTGGGAGGAATAGAGGATTCTGCCGTGTTTTTGGAAAAAGGAAGAATGATTGTTAATGGGAAGACTGCGGTCAGGTAGATTGGTGGGTAATGAAGTGCAGCGCTGTAGGACACATGGATGAAAAGGAACGTTTGACTCCCAGTGGAGATACCAGTGCTGACGATGACACATGGTCTTTGTATGCTATATGGTATACTGTCATTTATTTAAATAAATATAGATTCATACTTTCTGGGTGTTTTTATTAAAGATTAAAAACAGAATTTCCATCAACACCAAAACTTAAAACTGTAGCAGTCAGGATTCTTAGTCCAGACCAAAGAATTTTTTTTTTAATCCTTTAAAGAAAAGTGGGGGGGGCGTCTGTTCAAATTGGTGCTTTTAAGACTGCTGAACAATAGTTGAGCTAGCTTCTTGGTAGGCCCTGAACTGCTGGACCAGTTTTGGCCACAAATAGGCCAGTAATGACCACATACTTTAGAAGAAGCTATTTTATTGTCAGTGTACATGCATACAATGAAGTTCATTCTCTGATTTAACCCTTCCTCTACACACACACACACACTAGAAGCAGTGGGCAGTGTAGCACCCTGGGATCAAGTGTAGTTTTTTGTCATCGCCTTGGTCAAGGGGGCAGGCAGCAGTATTAACTTTAAAATGCATGTCTTTGACTTTGTCTTGAGCACACTGGTCTTCTATAAGCATTGCATTTGGTTTTCAATGAACTGCACTGTTGGGAGTTCTGATTAGCGGTGTCAGTCTATCATCCCCCCGCTCTCTGCCAATCACAGGAATTAATGCATGTTATGTCAGTCAGTGTGCATGCCTGTGGTTGGTGGAGCAGAGGGGGGGAGGGCTGGCCCGCTGGTTACTTTTGTTGTTTTTTGTTTGAGAGGGAGACAACCTGTGAGTTGAGATAATGGCGGTCTGTACAGCGTGGCCATGGCTGACAACAGCCGAGAATGAAGACAATGGTCAGTTATAAGTTCTCTAAGTGTGATCTTTAATAGCGGTGAACGCTACAGCTGGTGTCAGAAGTGGAGCATTCCTGCCGGGGAGCTAGCCTAGCATTTGGTGTCAGTGAGTTGGCTGGTTAGCTAGCTGCTTGTCATGGATTGCTATGGTGGGATGGAAGGAGAGATGGAGAGGAGGAAGGCGCATGTGGTTGGTCAGAGGACATGACCAGGGAGCTCAGGAGAGCTACATGTGAGGTGAAGAATCGCCTGAGGGAGCCTGCGGTGAGGATGGCTGCTGATGCGGGCATGACTCCCTCATCGGTGTTTCGTGCTGTTTCTTCTTCCACCGGATGTGGGCAGGTCAAGGCTCAAGATGTAAACAAACATGGCGGCACCCATCACCCAGAAGCTGTCACAGCAGTGAAAATGCCCAAGTATTCCAGTAGGTCAGACTGGGAGGCATTCCATGCCCAATTTGAACTTTTAGCCCAGGTAGAGAGGGTGGTCGATGGAGACTAAAGCACTACAGCTGGCTTTGTGCCTCTCAGACGATCTGTCCTGTCTCATGCTGCTTAGCCCAGATGTAGTTATGGGGCTTTAGTGGGGGCCCTGTAGAGGTGGTTTGGACAGTGTTTACAGCCTGAACTCCTGCATAATGAACTGTGTAATCGATGCCGAAAATCTGGGGAGCTGCTGCGGTTGTTGGCCAACGATATAGAGAGCCTGACACGGCGGGCATATGCAAATATGCCCCCAGAGGTACAGAGCGAGCTGGACCAGTTCATCAGAGCTCTCTTTCCCACTGACTTGCATGTCTAGGTAAAGCTGCAGCATCCACAGACTGTGCAGGCAGCCTTAGAGATAGGTGGCTGTGGAGAGCGGGAGAGTTTGTTGTAGGGTGTGGCTGCTGGGAACTGTCACAAGGAAAGCCCACCTGCTGTGAGGGCTGCAGGGGAGTGCTCCTCAGAGAGAGGGAGGCCAGCATGGGTGGCTGACTGTATCGCTACTGACAGCACACAGGCCACACCCAGGCCCCAGGGTCTGCTGGGGATTTGGTCAGTCGGGGCATTTAGTCAGGGAGCCCCAAGTCACCAAGGGCTCAGGGAAATGGACCACATAGAGAGGGATATGCAGACCCCAGCTCCAATCCTGTTTTCTCAAGCCACACCATGACAGGAGGAGCCCAACGGCACAGCTTGTGGGGCCAAGCTCCACTCCCCACAGAATATAGCAGAATAGCAGATGATCATGTCTGGAGCCTGTCATCGCGGTGCGGCGTACTTGTGTTGGGTTATGGTTGTGGTTGTTATGGCCCTGTCACAATAGAGGGGGTGTCCTGCTCCACTCTACACAGGGTCATCCATAATCTTGGTGAGACCAGATTTGGTGCTGGGCTGGGCTCAGTTTGAGCCCACTACTGTGACTGCACACAGGCAAGCAAGCACCTCTGAAAGGCAAAGGCATGTTGACTGTGACTGTAGGGGGCAGGTTGGTGCGTCACCTGGTGTGGACCTAGAAGGAGGCACACTGAGCTTCAAAGGAGGGCCTGCTGTCACTATGGCCCCTGCTGACATCCCTACCATGCCTCCTGTCAAGACTTTTCACACTAGCCGCTAGTGCAGTGGAGACTGTTTTCAGCAACCCCCCTCATTTCATTCTTCTGTGAGACCCACTCGGTGCAAGTCCCCCTCCATCACCCCCAGCATGAGCCACTCCGTTCCAGCCCTGTCCCGAGGCCCAGACGAGGGAGAAGGGGATGCTGTCTGCAGTAAGGGAGGTATGGAGGAAGAACTGTGGTATGTTTTTGCATGGGAGCAGTACCAGAGACCCGGTGTGAGGCAAAAAAGGAACTACGATTTGAGGACCCAAGGGAGGCACTTTCTGGCTGGAAAGCTGGTCTGGGTCTACAGCCCTCAGCGAAAAAAAGGCTGGTGCCCTAAGCTCAACAGTCAGTGGGTGGGCCCTTGCAGAGTACTGGCACTGCATAGCGACAGACTGGCTCCTTACAGAGGGGGTTCTTCCCCACAGACATCGGGGATGCTGATACCCCCCCCCCCTTCCCCCTCATTGCCTGCTCACTCCCCTGCCATCTTCCCTGTGGCAACGCAGGGGGCTCCAGAGACTGTGTCCCCAGCCTTCTCATCATTTCTCCTGGCAACCCTGTCCTCGTCCCCGGACTCACAGGGCGGCAGCCGCCCGCCAGTGACTGAGTCACCTACCTCCACTTTCTTTGTCCCCCCTCCAGTGGCTTGAGTCTTCGGTCCCTGTTCCCTTGTCTCCAGCCCCCCAGGTGGCATGTCCACAAAGGCAGAGGAGGCCTCCAAGTCACTTCAGAGACTTTATATGACCCCTCTGGGAATTGGAAATAGTAGTGAGACCCTTGGTTCCTGGAGAGGACAAGAATGCACCCTGGTCTCACTAGAAGTGACAGTAGTCTACCCAGTTCTTCCTAATTAAAAAAAACAAAAAGTAAATGATGTGCTTTATCAGGGATTCCCGAGAGGGGACTTTGTTTGTCCCTCGAGGACGAGGAACTTTGTAGGGGGGGGTAGTGTAGCAACCCTGTACTGTTGGGAGACCGATTAGCAGAGTCAATCCTGCTCTCTGCCAATCACAGGAATGCATGTTATGTTGGTCAGTGTGCATGCCTTTGGTTGGTGGAGTAGAGGGGGGGGGGGGCTGGCCTGCTGGTTACTTACTGGTTTTTCATTTGAGAGGGAGACGACCTGTGAGTTGTTGAGATAATGGCGGTCTGTATGGCATTGTTGTGGCCGACAGCAGCTGAGAATAAAGACAACGTTCAGTTATAAGTTCTTAAGTGTGATCTTTAATAGCAGTGAACACTACAATATTTTTTGTATAAGGGAAGATGTACTGGATAGGGCCTTTTTATACCATAATGCCCCTTAACAGAATTACTCAATTTTTACACACATCTCACCCAGCTGAAGAATACATAATTTTTTTTTAAAATTCATTTCAAATCATTTATGACATACCCGGGGCTCACTGTGCTGGCTGTCTTGACTCCGCTCTGCTCACCCTGTTCGATCTCTGCATGCTGTCTTGTCTACCTCTGCAGAAATGAAAAATAAGCATTGCTGGTAGAAAAGTAAGAACAAGAACACTGGAAGAATCATTTAATCTGCAGTGTTTGTTGGATTTTTAAGGCCTTTCAAATGTTCAGAATGTTTTTAGAAATACACACTGATGAGAAAGAAATATACATCTTCTTGACGTGTGTATATAAGGTAGGTGCCAACAGGGGTTGCCAGATTCTCTGCTTGTCTCCAGTTTTCCTCTGACTTTTCTTCTTTCTCTTCTCTTCTCTTACTTGCTGTCTGACTGCAAAGATCGCCTCTCCCGGCGAATTGAGAAAAACCGACTTCTCACTAATGAACTAAGGCTGGCCTTGAATGAAGACTAAACCGAGTGAATGTCCCATTTATTTGTGTGTGTGTGTGTGTGTGTGCATCTGTGCGTGCATGCGTGTTTGATCAGTTTGTGCATGTGGGATAAATTTGTGAAAACTTGTATATATTGTGGGTATTTTGACCATTTTGTGGTTTTTTTGTAGGCTTTGTTGAAGGCTTAACACTGTATAGCTGCTTACACCTGAGCTTGTGTAATCTAAAAAAATAAAATAAAAAAAAAACTTTTTTACTTTTAAATAATGTGGTTTAAATTCTACTAAAATTTGCAAACTGACCTGAGTTATGTAGCTAGCTTTAACATTAAAGCAAGCAAATAAACTAGCTCACTTGTCCTCGTTTGTGTGGTTTTTAATAATCTTTTATTTGGTGTCCTAACAGAGAAACTGTCACATGCTAAAGAAGAGAACCTTGATATGCACCAGATGCTGGACCAGACTCTAATGGAACTCAATAACATGTGAAGTGTCCCCCCTCCCCTATTGTACACACATGCATTCACACAACACTGTGGTTTGGGCTTTTTGTACTCACGCCTTGCTTGATATAAAGCCTCGTTCCATCCTTGGTTGGGAAAGAGAACATACAGCCAGATGCGAATCTTATTACACCATCTTTCCTTCAATGGAACCTGATCTAGTAGCAAAGCACGATGGAAGGTTTCAAATTCTTCTCTTAAAGAAGCACAAAACGAGAAACTTTTTTTTTTTTGCAAGCTAATTTTATTCATGCAATGTCTCTGTTTTGCAGCCATCAATATATCATTAAGCTTTAAGAATTTTGACAAATTACCTAGTGATATGACGAGCCATTTGTTACAAATTTTGTTTTACATCCTTGTTTCAACCTGAGCCCATATCACACAGGTGTATTAAAGAACAAAGTGGATAAATTTTGCACTTAATTTTAATATCGCCTGCCTCCCACCCCACCCCAAGTTTTCTCAAAAGTATACTATGGATGTCTTATGTGTACTGGTGCTACTGTATCGAGCAGTTTGAGAAAACCTTTTGGAGGGGTCTAAACTCCATGTTGTCTTTGTCTATTTTAATCTGGTGCCAACATGTACTATTGGTTAGAAGAGGACTTTCCTCATACCAAAATGTTGTTTTTTTTTCCTTTTTCTCTTGAATTAGATCTCAGTACCATGTATGACCTCGCCTTGCCAACACCTTCCACTCGTCTGTTTGAAATCCGTTTCAATTTTCATCTGACCTTAAAGTTATGATTTCAGTCATATGGTTGTGCATTATTTCTTTTTACCATTATTTTATTTGTGGATGTTTCAAATGTATATCGTATCTGAAATGTAAAAACAAAGAATTTAAATAAATAAAAGCACATATTTGAGATTTTCTAACTTTTCTGTTGTTGAATTGGCTGCCCATGTACAACCTGCAAAGTCAACTACATGCCATGAATAGTTTGTATTCAATACATTTCATTGTGAGTACAGAAACTTTGAAAGGGACTGTTTGCATATCATGCAAAGCATATTAACCTTGTTTGAAATTTGCAAACTCTCCCTCAAGCCAGATCTGCCCCCCCCCATTTATATTACATTAATCTTAGCTCCTTTTTCACGTTGGCTGCAGTGCTGGACTACTTTTGAAGGCATGACCGATAAAGTTGTTTTGTATATACTCGTATTACTTATTTCTTTTCCCCACTGCCTTTTTTTTTAAGTGCTAACTGGAGCTTGAGGGACTGTTGTGTGACCTTCCCCAAGACCATTGTCATACATACCATGGAAGTTGTGGAGAGCCTTGTTTTTTTTTTGTTTATTTGTGTGTAAATGAGTGAGAGGTGAAAGATGCTCAAGTTAACACGAGGTAAGAAAAAACGTAAAAGAAATTTCTTCGCACATTGTGTTTGTGTCTCTGCATGACATTTGACACAGTGGGAGGAAAAGGTTACAGGTACAGTGGTGGATACATTATCTACTTAGAAATCATTTATATGGAAGCCTATAGGGGACTATATTAAAATGATGACGTAAACGTGAAAAAAAATGTAATTCTACAATAGAAATTATAATTTTCCGCATGCATGTTATCTGAGTAAAAATGAAAATGAAACAGTCCAATGTGCATTTTCATTTTCACATACCCGTATGGCCGTTCAATGACTATTAAAAGTAAAATGGAAAAGCCGTTTGAGATTTAATTGTCAAAGTTGTACAGTGGACAGTATACCCCACAAGCTACAGAAAGCTACACTGAAGACCTACCATGTCCCAGAGTGATTTCAGAAGTACTTGCAGTGCTACTTCGACAGGTTCAACATGTGTTTCACCTGCGGGGACTTGACCACTGATGGGCAGAAACTGGAGGTGGGCATTGATCGTTACTTATGGATTTCCACAGGGTTCAGTGTTGGGGCCACCCGTGTTTATTATTTACCTCTTCCCTCTTGGCAACATCTTCCAGCACTATGGTATCCATTTCCACTGCTATGCTGAGGATACACAGCTTTGTGTCCACTAAGCCCACTTCCACTCTCTCCTCCAGTACCTTCACTGCATGTCTCCATGATATACAGATATGGATGACTAACAATTATCTGAAATTCAACAGCAGTAAAACTGAGCTACTTCTCATTGGCGCTAAATCTACACTCTCAAAAACGAATATTTACTCACTCCCCATTGCTGGAGCCACCATACCTGTCTCCGCTCAGGCTAAGAGCCTTGGTGTTGTCCTGTACCCTTTCCTTTTCCAGTCATATAAACGATGTCTCCCGGATTGTCTTTTTCCATCTGCGAAACATCTCCAGACTATACCCTGTTTTAACACAACACTCCACAGAAGTCAATGCTTTGCTCACATTATGCACTGACTACTGCAATGCGATCCTGGCAGGCATCCCCAACAAACTGGTCACTGACTTCAAGTCATCCAGAATTCTGCAGCACTGATGATAATAATAATAATCTACTAGTATTACTGTTGCAAATCACTCCTGACACTCTTCTCCATCCACTCCACCCTGCCTGCACTCTCTTCTTTACCTCTATTCTGCACTCCCCATTACTTTGGACATTTGACCCCCAGTATTTAAACTCGTACGCCTTCATCACCTCTACTCCTTGCATCCTCACCATTCCACTGTCCGCCCTCTCATTCGCGCACATGTAGCACATGTATTCCATCTTGCGCCTACTGACTTTCATTCCTCTTCTCTCCAGTGCATACCTCCACCTCTCCAGGCTCTCCTCAACCAGCACCCTACTCTCGCTACAGATCACAATGTCATCCGCAAACATCATAGTCCACGGAGACTCCTGCCTGATCTCGTCCGTCAACCTATCCACCACCACTGCAAATAAGAGAGGGCTCAGAGCCGATCCTTGATGTAATCCCACCTCCACCTTGAACCCATCTGTCGTTCCAACCGCACACCTCACCACTATCACACTTCCCTCATACATCTACTACTACTACTACTTTCGGCTGCTCCCGTTAGGAGCCGCCACAGCGGATCATCCGTTTCCATTTCTTCCTGTCTTCTGCGTCTTCCTCTGTCACACCAGCCACCTGCATGTCTTCCCTCACCACATCCATAAACCTCCTCTTTAGCCTTCCTCTTCTCCTCTTCCCTGGCAGCTCCATATTCAGCATCCTTCTCCCAATATACTCAGCATCTCTCCTCCACACATGTCCAAACCATCTCAATCTTGCCTCTCTTGCTTTGTCTCCAAACCGTCCAACCTGAGCGGTCCCTCTAATATAATCATTCCTAATCCTGTCCTTCTTCGTTACTCCCAGTGAAAATCTTAGCATCTTCAACTCTGCCACCTCCAGCTCCACCTCCTGTCTTTTCGTCAGTGCCACTGTCTCCAAACCATATAACATAGCTGGTCTCACAACCATCTTGTAAACTTTCCCTTTAACTCTTGCTGATACCCTTCTGTCGCAAATCACTCCTGACACACTTCTCCACCCACTCCAACCTGCCTGCACTCTCTTTTTCACCTCTCTACTGCACTCCCCGTTACTTTGGACAGTTGACCCCAAGTATTTAAACTCAAATGCCTTTGTCACCTCCACTCCTTGCATCCTGACCATTCCACTGTCCTCTCTCTCATTCACGCATAGGTATTCCGTCTTGCTCCTACTGACTTTCATTCCTCTTCTCTCCAGTGCATACCTCCACCTCTCCAGGCTCTCCTCGACCTGCACCCTACTCTCGCTTCAGATCACAATGTCATCCGCGAACATCATCGTCCATGGAGACTCCTGCCTGATCTTGTCCGGCAACCTGTCCATCACCATCGCAAACAAGAAAGGGCTAAGAGCCGATCCTTGATGTAATCCCACCTCCACCTTGAACCCATCTGTCATTCCAACCGCACACCTCACCATTGTCACACTTCCCTCATACATATCCTGCACTATTCCTACATACTTCTCTGCAACTCCCGACTTTCTCATACAATACCACACCTCCTCTCTCGGCACCCTGTCATATGCGTTCTCTAAATCCACAACGACACAATGTAACTCCTGTGGGGGTTGAAGCTCAACGATTGCCTGGACTTAACTCGTGTACGTTAACTTGAAAAGGATAAAACTTCCACAGGACTCCAATGTAAGAAAGGATAAAACAAATATTTTTATTCCACAGGTTGTAGTATCTTCTTACAGGAATATTCAAAGTTAAGTTCTCCTTAATCAGCAACTGTACTATGGTAAGAACCACGTGTGGCTCGGTCACTGCTTGGCTTCAACTCCACAAAACAAAATGTTCTCTCTCTGGCTCCCTTCGTAAAACCATAAGACCCATGTCTTAAAGCGACAGTAACCTAAATCACCGTTCTAAAAGAAAGTTCAGTGTTGCCTTTTACAAAATATCATGCTTACATCAACATGAATTAAATCAAATGATTATTAGCTGACTTAACAACTACTCTTAAATTAACTTGTTCAATGAAATCACTTATCTCAGTTTACGTAAGCTATTAACCCAATACAGACTGCGCTTATGTATAGAACTAAACATATAAATGTAACTTGGCTCCCACAACTCCTTCTGGCCTTCTCTATACTTCCCAATCAACATTCTCAAAGCAAACATCGTATCTGTAGTGCTCTTTCGTCGCATGAAACCATACTGCTGCTCACTAATTGTCACATCTCCTCTTAACCTAGCTTCTATTACTTTTTCCCATATCTTCATGCTGTGGCTAATCAACTTTATACCTCTGTAGTTGCTACAGTTCTGCACATCCCCTTATTCTTGAAAATCGGTACCAGTATGCTTCTTCTGCACTCCTCAGGCATCCTCTCACTTTCCAAGATTGTGTTAAACAATCTAGTTAAAAACTCCACTGCCATCTCTCCTAAACATCTCCATACCTCCACAAGTATGTCAACTGGACCAACTGCCTTTCCACTCTTCATCCTCTTCATAGTTGCCCTCACTTCCTCCTGCTAATCCACCGCACTTCCTGACTCACTATCCCTACACCATCCAACCTTCTCTCTCCCTCATTTTCTTCGTTCATCACCCTCTCAAAGCAGGCACGGCGTTATGGGTGGGCCTGACGGTCCTAGGCCCGCCCACTTTTCACCGGGCCCACCCTACAATTTTCCTACCCAAAAAAAAATATATATTATTTTTTAAAAATTTTCATTTAGTCATAAATGATTCGAAATCAGCCAATAATCGCATGATTTTGTGCTAAAAATAGTTTTTATAAACATAATTTTATATGTTGATGTTCATGTGCAAGCAAGTTCATGAGACACGGGATGTGATGTTCGACGCCGGCGGGATAGGCTAGGCTAGTTCCAACTGCCATACCAAGCGTTGCTTTTTTTCACGAAAACATATAAGCGGTCGGCTATGCTACCGTATGTGGGTGTGGGCTATGGCGCAACCAACTTTGTTTAAGTTCTTTAAACGTGCACGAACGATGTCAGACTCGGAGTCGTCACTGCAACCAGGAGATGACCAAGAGTTGGTATCCACAACTCCACGCTCTTCCTCTCCGCCACCTCAGGATGCTAGCACCAGCAGCACGGATTATGCTAGCAGCAGCAGTATGGATCATGCTAGTACAAGCAGCATGGATGCTAGTGCATCCTCCTCCACCTCGTCGCGAGTGGAGGATTCAGCCCCAGGTATGTGTTGCAAACATGTCACCTTTATCCATTTTAATCCAAAATATGTTGTTTATTTTATTAGTGTATTGCATCTTTGTCAACAGGTCACAGACCTGTTGCGCCCTCCATTGGTCGGTCAGTGATAGAATTATAGTTCAAAATGGTCACTCACTGGCTTTCAACGTTGGCAAGTGATGGTACTGCTGCTGTTCAAGCAATATATATTTTGCACTGAGTAATTTTTAACATTTTGGCTCATTTTTGTCAATGGTGCATGAATTATGAGGGTTTTTTTGTGATTACATTTGTTATTCTATCCTTCTCGATTTTGGTCTCAAAATGCACCAAATTGATGCATTTAAATTATCAATATTGAAAAAATTTCTTCCGGGGGAGCATGCCCCCGGACCCCCCTAGGGAATTCCAGGCCCATCCATCATTGGCCTGGCCCACCCAAAACTGAAATCCTGGAGCCATGCCTGCCTCAAAGTACTCCTTCCACCTTAACACACTCTCCTCGCTTCTCAGCACAGTTCCATCTCTATCCTTGATCGCCCTTACCTGCTGCACATCCTTGCCGGCTCAGTCCCTCTGTCTAGCCAATTGGTACAAATCCTTTTCTCCTTCCTTAGTGTCTAACCTCTCATACAACTCGCCATACACCTTTTCCTTTGCCACCTCTCTCTTCGCTTTACGCTGCATCTCCTTGTACTCCTGTCGAAGATCACGCTACCCCCCCAGTTCCCCCTCCCCCCCGAACAAGTGCCCCGACCGACCAGAGGTGGCGCTAGTGCAGCCACCAGAACACATACCCACATCCGGCTTCCCACCCGCAGACACGGCCAATTGTGTCTGTAGGGGCGCCCGACCAAGCTGGAGGTTACGCGGGGATTTGAACCGGCGATCCCCGTGTTGTTATATACGCCTTCACCCGAAACGAGTAAGAACACAGGCTAATGTGAGGCTGCACCCTAGATGATGACACAATTTGGTGCTCTATAGTGTCCCTTGGCAAATTTTTCTGTTGTTCAGTGGCACAGCGTAGCTGAGACGGCCGCAGAAGAATCCTGTTGCTTTTTGCCAGAACTGCTGCCGAGTTGACAAACAGAGCTGCCGGTTGCCGGGACCGCTGCCGAGTTGACTGAGTGGAGCCGCCATGAGCGGAGCCGCCATGGTTTACCCTTTCCGGGTAGTGACAGCTGGGTAGACTGTGCCCGGGGATTTGAATTCAGAGTTACCTCCCCGTGTTGGTAAGCAAGGGAATAGACCGCCACGCAACCCGCACTCAATGTTTGATAATTTGATGGGAATTTTGAGAATATCATAGTTGCATTGTAAAACAAATTTCAGGCCACCCATTTTACAAATCTCTCTGTAACCACATATTAAATTCTTTTTTGTTGAGCACTTTTCCTATCGTCGAGTGTTTCTTTTAACAAAGTTATTAAATTCTTTCCTCGTCTTTTCGATGACTGGCTTAAAATTCAAAGAAAATCTTACAGAATCGCCTTTTGTAATAATTACACTGATGTAACAATTCATAATTGGGATGCCACATATAGATTAACAGTTTACGTTTCTTGATAGTCATTAATTCACACTTGTTCATATTTAAACATAAACCAGAAGCTTTGTACAAATTCTTAATGAGCTCCAAGTTACGAGGAAGTTGAGCAGCGTCTTCAGGAAGAGGGTTGTATCCTCTACCGGTTGGCTGATGATGACATGTCTGTCTGCAATCACTAAACCCTGCAAATCACTATTAGAACACATAACCACATCCGGCTTCCCACCCGCAGAATGGGTGGGAAACCGGATGTGTTACCCAATTTCCCCTCGCGGATGAATAAAGTATTCTGATTCTGATATAAATATACAGTGGTGCTTGAAAGTTTGTGAACCCTTTAGAATGTTATATATTTCTGCATAAATATGACCTAAAGCATCATCAGATTTTCACAGAAGTCCAAAAAGTAGACACAGAGAACCCAATTAAACAAATGAGACAAAAATATTATACTTGGTCATTTATTTATTGAGGAAAATGATCCAATATTACATATCTGTGAGTGGCAAAAGTATGTGAACCTTTAGGTTTAGCAGTTAATTTGAAGGTGAAGTTAAGAGTCAGGTGTTTTCAATCAATGGGATGACAGGTGTGAGTGGGCACCCTGCTTTAATTAAAGAACAGGGATCTATCAAAGTCTGATCTTCACAACACGTTTGTGAAAGTGTATCATGGCAAGAACAAAGGAGATTTCTGAGGACCTCAGAAAAAGCGTTGTTGATGCTCATTAGGCTGGAAAAGGTTACAAAACCATCTCTAAAGAGTTTGGACTCCACCAATCCACAGTCAGGCAGATTGTGTACAAATGGAGGAAATTCAAGACCATTGTTACCTTCCCCAGGAGTGGTCAACCATCAAAGATCACTCCAAGAGCAAGGCGTGTGTCTAATAGTCAGCCAGGTCACAAAGGAACCCATGCTAACTTCTAAGCAACTAAAGGCCTCTCTCACATTGGCTAATGTTAATGTTCATAGTCCACCATCAGGAGAATGCTGAACAACAATGGTGTGCATGGCAGGGTTGCAAGGCGAAAGCCACTGCTCTCCAAAAAGAACATTGCTGCCTGTCTGCAGTTTGCTAAAGATCACGTGAACAAGCCAGAAGACTATTGGAAAAATGTTCTGTGGACAGATGAGATCAAAATAGAACTTTTTGGTTTAAATTAAAAGTGTCGTTTGGAGAAAGGAAAACACTGCATTCCAGGGTAAGAACCTTATCCCATCTGTGAAACATGGTGGTGGTAGTACCATGGTTTGGGCCTGTTTTGCTGCATCTGGGCCAGGACGGCTTGCCATCATTGATAGGACAATGAATTCTGAATTATACCAGCGAATTCTTAAGGAAAATGTCAGGACATCTGTCCATGAACTGAATCTCAAGAGAATGTGAGTCATGCAGCAAGACAACGACCCTAAGCACACAAGTCGTTCTACCAAAGAATGGTTAAAGAAGAATAAAGTTAATGTTTTGGAATGGCAAAGTCAAAGTCCTGACCTTAATCCAATCAAAATGATGTGGAAGGACCTGAAGTGAGCAGTTCATGTGAGGAAACCCACCAACATCCCAGAGGTGAAGCTGTTCTGTACGGAGGAATGGGCTAAAATGCCTCAAAGCCGATGTGCAGGACTGATCAACAGTTACCAGAAATGTTTAGTTGCAGTTATTGCTGCACAAGGGGAGGGGGGGGTCACACCAGATACTGAAAACAAAGGTTCAAATACTTTTGCCACTCACAGATATGTAATATTGGAACATTTTCCTCAATAAATAAATGACCAAGTATAATATTTTTGTCTCATTTGTTTAACTGGGTTCACTATATCTACTTTTAGGACTTGTGTGAAAATCTGATGATGTTTTGGGTCATATTTATGCAGAAATATAGAAAATTTTCAAGGGTTCACAAACGTTCAAGCACCATTGTATGTACCAAAAAATTGGGCAGTGATCATGAAGAGATAAGGGGAGATTGGACAACCTTCCCTAGCTCCGCAATAAAGGTTGAATCTTGGAGAGGTACCATATTTTATCTTAATTGAGCTACTACCATTATTATAAAGCATTTTGACAGTTTTACCAAAGATGTCCCCAAAACCAACCTTTGATGGGGCTTTCAAAATGAAGTCATGCTCCACAGAGTCAAAGGCGTTGTAAGAGTCAAGAAAGAGAACAAGGCCATCACTATCAACAAAGTAGGTATAATCTAACAAATCTAAAAGTAATCTAAAGTTATTTGTGATGTGTTGATTTCTCACGAATCCTATTGTGTCTCATCTATCCACAAGTTTCCTGGGGAGGGGGTCACTGGGGAAACAATTATGGGTAATACTTCTGGCGTTCAGCGGAAGCAGTATCACACTGGCGGCTGATTTGGCTGAAGAAGTGTTAGCTATTGCTGTTCGTGTTTAAAAAAAGATGATAAAAGTTGCTAACCTACATATAACATGTCGTGTTGAATCATGAAATCATGAAACTGAATCATGTTGGCTTGGGCCTGCCTCGCTGCTGTCTACATCTGCTCTGTAGCTTAGCAGAAGACCATTTGTCTAGAGGTGAAATAGTGGGGCCATTACCGAGAAATTACTGTGGTTTATGAAATCTGCATGGTTCTTAAAATGTTGGGGGGGGGGGGTTGAGGAATCGTTCACTGAATTTCTTGATGGGTCTGGATATGTGTGGTGTGGTTGGTGGTGTTTAAAGTTGATGCATTTCACCTTCTTTAGCCCTACATTCTTCCTCACACCAGAATTCTACTTCCTTTGCTCATCAGTGCATAACATCCCTGTCTTGCCCTGCCTGACTGCATTCTCAACCTACATTGAATTAAATAACCTTAGTTCATTATCCAACAGTGGGGGAAGAAGTACTCAGATCATTTACTTAAGTAAAAGTAGCAATACCACAGTATAACAATACTCGGTTGCAAGTAAAAGTTCTGTATTCAAAATGTAAAAGTACAGAATTAACAGCAACAAAATGTACTTAAAGAATCAGAAGTAAAAGTACTCAATAATGCATAGTGGCTAATGTCAGTTCTATTATATTATATTGTTACTGAAGCATATTGATGCATTAATATGTAAGCAGTAGGCAACTTTAATGTTGTAGTTGGTTGAGGTGGCACTAAGTATAGTATATTGTAGTATAGTATAGTATAAAATGTAAATACTCAAGTAACGTATAAGTACCTCGAAATTGTACTCAAGCACAGTACTTAACTAAATGTACGTAGTTAGCTGTGAGATTTGAGGTTGTGTGCCACAACAATGACAACATCATATTAAGCAGTGAATTAATTGAAGTGGCCAGGCCTTGGTCCATGGGGCCCGGTCGGTCCAGCCCAAAAAAACAACATGGAGCCACCACCCCATGGAGCCAACACACACGGGGATGAGCATTGGGGTAGGGTGCAATGCAGGCCGGGCGGCAGGCAAAGGCGGGGACCGAGGCGTGCTGACTTCCGGCACCACAGATTGGTCCTCGGAACGTGGAATGTCACCTCTCTGGCAGAGAAGGAGCCTCAGCTTGTGCGGGAGGTGGAGCGGTACCAACTAGATATAGTTGGGCTCACCTCCACACATAGCATGGGCTCTGGTACCAAACCCCTGGAGGGGGGCTGGACTCATTACTTTTCCGGAGCTGGCCAAGGTGACAGGCGCCGGGCCAGTGTGGGGATACTCACAAGTTCCCGGTTGAGCGCCGCCGTGTTGGAGTTCTCCCCGGGGAATGAGAGGATTGCCTCTATATGACTGCGAGTCGCTGGGGGGAAGGCTCTGACTGTTGTGTGTGCTTATGCACTGAATAGTAGTTTGGGGTATCCGGCCTTCTTGGAGTCTCTGGTGTCCTGGACACGGCTCCACCTCGGGAATCTATAGTTCTGCTGGGGGAATTCAACACTCATGTGGGCAATGATGGAGAAACCAGGAGGGGCGTGATTGGGAGGAACGGCCTCCCCGATCTGAACCCGAGCAGCGCCTTGTTGTTGGACTTCTGTGCGAGTCATGGATTAGCCATAACAAACACCATGTTCAAACATAAGGTAGTTCATAAGTGTACTTGGTACCAGAACACCTTAGGACAAAGATCGATGATAGACTTTGTGGTCGTATCATCAGATCTGGGGTGAAGAGAGGAGCAGAGCTGTCAACTGATCATCACCTGGTGGTGAGTTGGATCAGATGGCAGGGAAGGCTGCCAGACAGACCTGGCAAACCCAAACATGTAGTGAGGGGGAACTGGGAACGTCTTGTGGAGGCTCCTGTCTGTGAGGTCTTCAACTCCCACCTTTGGAAGAAGCTCTTGTGTATCCTGAGGGAAGCTGGGGACACGGAGTCTGAATGAGCCATGTTCAAAGCCTCTATTGCAGATGCAGCAGGCAAGAGCTGTGGTCATAAAGTCATCGGTGCCTGTCAAGGCGGCAACCTAAGAACCCGTTGGTGGACACCGGTGGTGAGGGAAGCCATCAGGCTGAAGAAGGAGGCCTTTCAGACTTGGTTGGCCCAAGGATCTCCTGAAGCAGCAGACAGGTACCGGGAGCCCAGAAGGGCTACCGCTTCGGCGGTCGCGGAAGCAAAAACTCAGGTGTGGGAGAAGTTCGGCGAGGCTATGGAGGAGGACTTTCGGTTGGCCCCAAGGAAGTTCTGGCAAACCATCCGGCGACTCAGGAAGGGGAAGTAGGGCTTGACTAAGGCTGTGTTCAGCTGGGGAGGGTAACTGTTGACCCGGACTGGGGATATTGTCGAGCAGTGGAAAGAACACTTTGAGGAGCTCCTGAACCCAGCTAACACGTCCTCAGTGGAGGAGGTAGAGTCTGAAGACTCAGGGGAAGCCCCACCCATATCTCTGGCAGAGGTCTCTGAGGTAGTTAAAAAGCTCCTCGGTGGCAAGGCGCCAGGTGTGGATGAGATTCACCCTGAGATGCTGAGGCTCTGGACATTGTTGGACTGTCTTGGTTGGCACGTCTCTTCAGTGTCACGTGGAGGTCGGGAACAGTACCTGTGGAGTGGCAGACTGGGGTGGTGGTGCCCATATTTAAAAAGGGGGACGGGAGGTGTGCTCCAATTATTGGAGCATCACATTGCTCAGCCTCCCTGGTAAAGTCTACTCTACGGTGCTGGAAAGGAGGCTCCAACCGATTGTCGAACCTCGGCTCCAGGAGAAACAATGCAGATTCCGTTCTGGCCGTGGAACAATGTACCAACTCTTTACCCTTGTGGAAGTGCTGAGGGGGGCATGGGAGTTAGACCAGCCAGTCTACAAGTGTTTTGTGGACTTGGAGAAGGCTTACGATCGTGTACCCTGGGGCACTTTGTGAGGGGTACTGCAGGATTATGGGGCACCGAGGCAGTTGCTACAAGCCACCCAGTCCTTGTACAAGGAAAGTGAGAACTGTGTCCGCATTCTCAGCACAAAGTCAAACACGTTTTCAGTAGGTGTCGGACTCCGCCAAGGTTGTCCCTTGTCTCCGATTCTGTTTGTGATATTCATGGACAGGATCTCAAGGTGCAGCCAAGGTGAGGAGTGTTTACGTTTTGGGAACCTCAGAATTGCGTCACTGCTCTTCGCAGATTATGTGGTTTTGTTGGCTTCATCAGAACGCGACCTCCAGCATGCACTGGGGCGGTTTGCAGCTGAGTGTGAAATGGCTGGGATGAGAGTCAGCACCTCCGAGTCTGAGGCCATAGTTCTCTACCGGAATATGGTGGATTGCTCCCTCCGGGTTGGGGATTAGTTGTTGCCTCAACTGAAGGAGTTCAAGTATCTCGGGGTCTTATTCACGAGTGAGGGTAGGATGGAGCGGGAGATTGACAGGCGGATTGGTGTAGCATCAGCAGTAATGCGGACGTTGTACCGGACCATTGTGGTGAAGAGGGAGCTGAGCCAGAAGGCAAAGCTCTCAATTTACCAGTCAATCTTCGTTCCAACCCTCACCTATGGTCATGAGCTTTGGGTAGTGACCAAAAAGGTGAGATTGCGGATACAAGCGGCTGAACTGAGTTTCCTCCGTAGAATGGCTGGGCTCAGCCTTAGCGATAGGGTGAGGACCTCGGACATCCAGAGGGAGCTCGGAGTAGAGCCGCTGTTCCTTCGCATCGAAAGGAGCCAGTTGAGGTGGTTCGGCCATCTGATTAGGATGCCTCCTGGGCGCCTTCCTTTGGAGGTTTACTAGGCACGGCCAACTGGGGGAAGACCCCAGGGTAGACCTAGAACTCGCTGGAGGGACTACATGTCCAATCTGGCCTGAGAACACATTGAGATCCCCCAGGAGGAGCTGGAGGGCGTTGCTTGGGGGAGGGACGTCTGGAGTGCCCAACGTAGCTTGCTGCCACCGCGACCCGATCCCAGAGAAGTGGCTGATGATGAATGAATGAATAATTGAAGTAGAGTACAATTTTCAATTCAGTAAATTTATTTGGAAAACTATCACAATAAAATCACATTTTTCATGTCTTTTTATGTCATTACTTTACTGACCTTCCACAGAATTGCTGCTGCATGACTACAAGAGCAACCTGGCCCTGCAATACATGAGCAACCCGCTGTCTGTATGTCACCTGTCACTGATGCTACCACCCAAGCCTTATGATGAGATACGTGCAGGCTCTGACTCGGCTCTGTGGCTGCTTTTAGGTAGACAAGGTCATTTCCAACATCCCTAATTAACACCTGGCCGACTTTATTGCTGCTTTTGGGAGCGCCGGAAGTCACGCCCATAATTAATGCAAGGTATCATGGGGGCTAGGAATAAGGTTGATAATAGAGTTTAAAACGTATTTTAATCTTTGAACAAACAATAAGGGTAATATTTTATAATCATTATTGAGAAGCATGATGGGGCGCCAATAATCCAACAATAACAGGTCTTTGTTAGGTTTTGAAATTAAAGTTATGATCCCCTGAGTCGTGGTGGGCAGGAGAGCTCATTTTAGTATACTTTCTAAAAAAAAAGGAAAAAAAAAGGGGGGGGGATAATTGTTCAGCCAACATTTTATAGAATCCGCAGTAACACCATCTTTTCCAGGTGATTTGTTATTGTCAAGAATATGTTTTGGGGTCTTTCCTTCCTCTTCCATTCTATTTTTTGTGCAGAGCTGATTGTAAACATGAGATTTCACAGCTGTGCTTATGTGTTGTATACGCTGTGTGACGCCTGGGAGATTTAAGGGGATAAACAAGGAAAGAAACTACAAATCCCAGTGCAGCAGGTTTCCTGAGTGTGACGTAACGTCCTGCCCATTCATTTGGCGGGAAGGGCTGATTGATGATAATTGGTCACCGCCGGCGGGCACAAGACGAAAAAGAAGTGAGGGAACTGTATGGCACACGCTTAGCGGAAGCAACAGCGTTTTTCTACACGCCTCTCTCTCCACCAAAAACAAGAAACTTGAACACCAGCTGGAACGAACAGGACTGGTCGCTCACGGGAGCTGGGATTGCATTATTCGGACCACTGAGAGGAGACGTCTTCGCGGGAGTCCCGAACCGGCTCACGGCTGCAGTGACGGTAAGCATAGCTGCCAGTTTACTCGCCTCTGTTTCCGTATCAGCTGTGTTTGATTTCCTCTCTATTCATTTCACGTTGTGCTACTGCAGTGGCAAGCTCCGATTGTGTGCTGCTGTACCATACTATATTTCAGATCTATCACTTTTAAGACTTCCTTAACAGTAATTCTATAATCATGTGAATTCCTATCATCTGTAAATAAGATTTTACACAGAGAGATTGAGTCATGAAAAGAGGTGGCAGCTTCTTCAGAGTAATGAGATTTGTAGAGCTTGCCATGAAATTTGCACAGAAAGAAGCAACTTCTCTAGGCTCCTTAACTATGTTATTATTTCTTAGTAACTGATCTAGAGTGGAATTATTATTTCTTTTTTCGAGTCTAAAGATGAGGAATTTTGCTCTCTTCCATCCATCTTTTCCTAGATTGAATAAATGTTTGTTCTGCTTTAACTTTATACATGTCATCTCATTTATTTTGCGATTGTAAATATTCTTTAATTTCATCATCAGATAAATTTTCTTTTTGGAAAAAGACATGCCAACTGGTAAATAACATTCTCTTCAGCAGTCCTTTTGTTCATCTCAAATTTAAGCAGTTCCCAATAATCCGTCATAGGATTTTTCACTACTAGCTTCATTCCAATAAGAGGTAGTAATAAGTTCCCTTATTTTACCCTGCACCTGATCAAACTTAAGAGCAGAGTTGTTGAGTTTCCACAGCAAGGCTTTCACAGGAGCTTAGAGAGTTAGAAGTAAGAGAAACAGAAATACATATATAGCTTTGCGATCAGTTAACAGAGTGGAGTAACAGACAAGTCATTATCATAGTAACAGACAAGACAGTAACAAGACGAGTCATCATCAGACAGGCACAGTGCCAGATTAGGCTTGGCAGGCTGAAGCCTAGGACCTCAAAATCTAGGGAGCCTCTGGCAAGGTATATACTATTTTGACACTGTCATAGCCCTTTCTTACACATGCTGTCATAACGCACTGTAGTTTCTAAACAACCCTTCAGTAATTTTCCTTGCATTCCATTTCAGAATAATACTGTTTTAAGCAGATAACTCGACACTAGCATTGATTTCTGTATTGATTTAGTCTTTCCAGGAAAGCAGTGAGATAGATAAGTTGAAAACACAGCTGTGCAAGTATCTGCAAAGGATGTTGCCATTTTCATCAGTCAGGTTATTAATAAAACTACGCTGATTTATAGCGTCTTTGTTAATGATAAGAAAAAGCATACTCGTTTTGTAAACGGTTTTTGGAAGCACATTTGATTTTGCAATATATCAGATTTTGCAATATAATTAAGGAAAAAATCTTTAAGAAACGTTGCCCAAATATCTCCCTCAAAGAAAAAAGTTAATTTTTTAATTATTTTTTTTCTTCACTGAAGTGGACCCCATTTTGTGAGAGCACTCCTTCATGTTTTCCTTTCTAATAACTGTTGAAGATTAATTTAACTTTTTACTTTCAGATTCTAATCTGAGCATGAGTAAAAGATTTGAAAGTGGTGCTAACAAGTGCAAGAGAAAGAGACTTGAAAATGATATGGTAAAGAAGTTAAGACCAATCACTGCTTTCTTGCATCAGCCATTGACAGAAGCAACAAGTGCCATTGTTGAAGCAGATACATTGATACCAACACAAGGAAATCAGTATGGTGGAGCTATCCAGCCAACTACTAACATTCAACCAGAAGAAAACCTCCCAAAACCAGAAACGGCGAAATAGGACGCGGAACAGAAAACTGGTTATGAGGAAGCAGCCATGATGATGGCTCAAAATGAAAATATAAAACTAATTCAAGAGTCACTTACTGGACAGGAAAGAGGCCAAAGAGCCACAAGAAAATAATGTGGCTAGTCAGAATTTTCAGCTCACACCTGGTAAGATAGGCCAAGTCCAAGGTATTCCAGACTTAGATATAGATGATGCCAAACATAGATCTACTGTAACAGACGTTGATTTGTGGACAGAATTATCACATGAGGGAGTATCCTGTTGGGTAGAGAGGGGCTCCTCTCAAGTTCAGCATCATTGTGGACCATTTTTAAATTCCAAGCGAGTGTACAAAAAAGTCCAGGTTTTGCACAAAAGCTATTTTTTATTCAACAAAAGTCAGTGGGGAAACATATAGCTGAGTGAGTGGCTTGTGTATTCTCCCTCAAAAGGCCGGATTTCTTGCTTTGTTTATAATCTCTTTCCAAACCTTGCATCTTCTGCTATAGCGTTAGCTTCTGAAGGGTTTGATGATTGGCAAAACTCCCATCTTATCCACAGTCATGAAAACTCAGAGAAGCACAGGAATTCCAAGTTGACCTACCTAACATGGAAGAGAGGACAAACGTTCACTTCAAAGCTAGAGGAACAAATAAAAGCAGAACAGAAGTACTGGTGGCACGTCATGGAGAGAATTATCGCTGTAATATGCACTCTTGCAGAATGAGGCTTACCATTCAGAGGAGACAATGAACAATTTGGATCTCCAAATAATGGCAATTATCTTGGTCTTTTAGAACTAGTAGCAAAATTTGATCCGTTTTTACTGGCTCCTATCAATTGGTATGGAAATTCCAGATCAGGAAATCCCTCTTATTTGTCAAAAACTGTGTGTGAGGAAATGATTCGACTCGTGGCAAAAAAAAGTTAAGGACGCAATTCTGGCTGATGTGAAAAAGGCTGGATATTTCAGCTTGTCAGTAGATTCCATTCCTGGCATTTCACATACTGATCAGTTGACTTTAATAATCAGATATATATGTATATAACCTGAAGACGGTTTACCAAGTGAGATTTTTAACTTTCCTTGAGCTAAAAGACCACACATGAGAAAGCATGGCTGACGTAGCGTTTAACTATCTCACTACTGAGCTTGAAATTGACTTTAGAAAATGCCGAGGGCAGTCTTGCGACAATGCTGCCAACATGGCTGGCAGGTACAATGCAGCAAAAAATCATCGAAAAAAAAAACAAATTTGGAAGATTTGTTCCATGCACTGGTCACTCTTTAAATTTGGTGGGCCATTCGGCTGTTGATTGCTGCCTAGATGCAGTGAACTGTTTAGGCATTATCAATGAAATGTATACCTTCTTTTCATCCTCCACAAAGAGATGGGCAATTCTAAAATAATTTTTTGCCACCTCTGTCAAAACTGCCTAAATATTTGCCAGACACTAGGTGGGAGGCACATGCAAGAGCCACAGAAGCTATTTTGGATAGTTACAGTGTTTTTGCTGATGCCCTCAGTCATTTGGACGCTGAGGTTAATGGGAAGGGTAATACCAGGCTTCAAGCTATCTATCTTTTGCAGAAAATGGAAGAACTGGAATTTGTGTTTATGCTGCATTTTTGGACCTGTGTGCTAGGTCATTTTCACAAGGTCAGCAAAGCCATTCAGAAATCAGAACTGTTATTGAGTACTTGTGCAAGTTTGTACAGTTCACCTTTGGATTGTTTAAGCAAAATTAGAGAAGATTTTGATGAGCTTGAGCAACAAGCAAAAGCCACCTTGCCAAATGTTAACTACAGAACTAACACAAGGAGACAAAGAGTAAGGAAATGACAGATGTGCACCTGGTCCTGATGCCTTAGATGAACTCTCTTCAAGAGATAAGTTTAGGATAAAATCCTTTATTCCTATACTAGATGCACTTGAAGCCAATTTAAGAACAAGACCTACTGTGTAGAGTGATGTTGCATAAATGTTTTCCTTTCTTGTTAATCTGACAGCATCTAAGCAAGAAATTCAGCAGGGTGTTGAAGTGTTGATGGAAGCATACCCAGAAGATGTTGACCTGAGACTTACTGATGAACTTTTGCACTTTCACTAGTACGTGAGACCAAGCCATAGGCCTACAGAAGAGCACTCTGTCTCATACAGACCTTTATCAAATTATACACAAGGAAAAAAATTCAGATGGCCTTCCCTAACGTGGAAGCAATATTGCAGCTATTTCTTAGCTTGCTCAGGAGAGAGGTCTTTTTCAAGACTCAAAAGAATTATAAGTGTCACATTGTCATGCTCAGGTAGTCATGATCATCTTATTAACTTTTCTCAGACAATAAAATTTTAAGCTCAAGGTTTATTTTAAGAATATAACAGTGAACTTACAATTTAATTTTCCTAAAGATTTGTTTATTCCACAAAATATTTACAAAGTTAAGTTATTACAGTTTTTCAGTGTTAATTTTAACATTTATGCATTTTTTTCAATCACTACAGTATTTAAAAATAACAACTTATGTCCTTTAGAGGAGGAATTTTGAATTTTAAACAGCCGCCATCATCCTCGGCTTTAGTCAATTTTGTTTAAAACACTCTTCCATCTTCCTCTAGTCGTGAGGGTGGAGGATTGGGAGGCGCCTCACAAGTGGAATAGCCTAGGGCCTCCCTTCATCTAAATCCAGCACTGGCCAAGCATCTAGATATTAGCCAAACATTTATATGTGACTGTTGTGAGAGGTCTTTATTATACCAGATGTATTGATGGGCATGGGGAATTTTTTCTCTCCAAATATATAATGTCAATTTTTTTCATGAAACGTTGTTAGTCTCAGTTATAAGATCAAGATTTCTTCAGCCATCTGTCCATAGTCCATAGTTACATTAAAATCCCTTCCTAATATAAGTAATGCCCTGGGATACTTTTTTAACCAAAGACTGATTTTCTCTTCTAGGTTTTCAAAAAATGTTTGTTTTATCTAGATGAGTTGTATCCACATGTTAATTATAAAGACTGTTATCTGGTTAAGAGAAACTACCATCATGCAAAAGTGACCCAAAGTGTCTGTTTCACAACCTAAGATTTCCCCAGCAAATCCACTCTTTATTATAGCTACCTCAGCTGAATGCTCTGATCCACACGCTAACCATACATCATTTCCCCACTGCGATCTCCAGATGTTAGTATCTTTAACTAACTTCTGGAGATCGTGGCACTCTTGGAATAAAGCAAAAATTAGATGTGATTTTTGCAAACCGGAACAAAGCTTTACATTTGACATTATTTTTAAGACCCCTGGCATTGACGGTTGTTAAGAGACAAATACAAATAAAAGGATGAAAGCTAAATACAGAACAAATCCTATACAAGACAAAACAGAAAACTCGTTCTCTTTAACTAGAATAAAAAGGCAAATAAGGTGCATAACTCAGCAACAAGATTGCAAGAGCAAAAATAGTCAACTAAGTTGAAATATTTTTCTAAGAGTTATTTAAACAACCATTAAGTAGTTTCAAATCTGCTTTCCTTCTTATCATGCCTGATACAGTGCTGCCTGTTTTTTTACTGTGTTCTGTAAGGTGTCCTTGAGTGCTCTGAAAGGCGCCCACAAATAAAATGTATTATTATTATTAGGTTTGTAGCAGCCCCTTGGCTCGAATAAGCAAGATGCAGAGAGTTTCAAACAGATGTCTGTATTTATTTTCTTTTTTCCACTTGAGCACTGTGAAAACTACAGAAGGATAAACAGAAGAAATGCAATACTTGTCTGTATTTTCATAATGAGACCAACTGACAATACATTACAACAAGCTTCTGAATATGCTTCTACAAACTATTATGACAAGTGTGAAACATAATGCAATGCACCACATGTGACTTCTTTCAAATAAAATGTATTAAATGTATGTTATCAAATTTATGTTTCCCATATCTCCTTGCCTGATGATGCCCTGCACATATGAACTGTGCCCGCTAACACACAACAGTGAGTGAGACATGCAGATGACGGCAAGGCATAACTTGCCTCGGATCATGTTGACGCTCAATGGACATTTCGTTTAACGTGTGCGCCCATGTAATAACCACACATATACCCTTTTATGTATCAACCTCCTTTGAGCTAGATAAAGAGCCTAAACTCTGGACCTGGACTCTGCATCTCCTTTTTCCACACTCTCACCCGAGCACAAAAATAGTGTCATAACCCGACACCCTGACGTGATATCTGCCACACCTGTGGATCCATATACATTTTCTCACACAATACAATATGGGCCCTGTGATGGCCTGGTGGCCTGTCCAGGGTGTCTCCCCGCCTGCCGCCCAGTGACTGCTGGGTTAGGCTCCAGCATCTCCGCGACCCTAAGAGCAAGATAAGTGCTTTGAATAATGGATGGATGAATACAATATGGCAAATCCGAAAGAACACAATAAGAAATGTCACAAAAGCGTAACTCACTCCATCTAGTGGAGGAGCATTGCATCAGCACTTGTACGCCCACTGAAGTTTTAAAGCTGTGTAACAAACAACTAATGCATCAGTAGTATTTACAGAACATCTCCATCTTAAAGAGAGGTATTTCAATGCTTTCTTAAAAAGAAAGTCAGGCCAGAGGTTATACTTGTTACACAAACTGAGATTCCTGAAACATAACCCGACTTGACCAAACGTCATGTACTGTGATTCTTTTACCTTAAATAATGGCAAAGGAGCCTCGAAAGCCTGCCTTTCCCCCCTCCTTCCTTGCTTTGTCAACTAAAGGCTACAGTTTGTTCCAGGCATCTTTGGCGTCTTGGGTGAGATCTGCGAAGAGCGTTATCTACATTTATTACGGTATAGCAGAGGTTCTGGCATCTCTCCAGACCATGTCCATGTGGGTGTGAGATGTAAATTGTACAATTCCCCCCACCCCCTCCCCAATTTGTATCTGGCCAATTACCCCGCTCTTTTAGAGCCGCCCCGTTCGCTGCTCCACCCCCTCTCTGCCAATCCGGGGGCGCCCCGACCGACCAGAGGAGGCGCTAGTGCAGCGACCAGAACACATACCCACATCCGACTTCCCACCCGCAGACACGGCCAATTGTGTCTGTACGGACGCCCGACCAAGCCGGAGGTAACACGGGGATTCGACCTGGCGATCCCGTGTTGGTAGGCAACGGAATAGACCGCTACGCTAAATTGTATAATTATGAGTCGGGAGGTATCGTGCGTCATATCCATCGAGGCGGCGAGCTAGTATGCAATATCCGTTGACACTGCTGATTAGGTCGATGACTGTAACTGCTCCCAAAGTTTTTCTTCTGGTACAGACAAAACTACGTTCTGACTGATGTTTGACAAGTGTTTTATTGTCTTCAAACACCGCGAAAAACTGAAATAATTTGCATTTTATCATATTGTAACGTGCATGGATCAGTAGACATGTTGGTCCTAGACTAACGGGTCGGACCCTTTAGTCGACTGATTAACGTTGTCGCTTGCGGAGCGGGAGATACGGATTCGCGTCCCGGCTGTGGCGACGGTTCCCAGGCTGCCCCCCGAATTCGCTACATTGGTGTCAGAAGTGGGATGGTGGGACCGTAAGGCCACCGGAAGCGCGTGCGCCCAGAGGCGTGAGGGAGCTGATATGCGGATAGTGTGGCGTGCAGGGATAAGTAGACACGTTGGTCCTTGACTAACGGGTCGGACCCTTTAGTCGACTGGTTAACGTTGTCGCTTGCGGTGCAGGAGATACGGGTTCGCGTCCCGGCTGTGGCGGTTCCCGGGCTGCCCCCCGAATTCGCTACATTGGTGTCAGAAGTGGGATGATGAGACCGTGAGGTCATCGGAAGCGCGTGCGCCCAGAGGCGTGAGGGAGTTGATATGCTGAAGCGCGGGGACGCGCTTCCCGAAAGAGGGGGGTAGTGTAACGTGCATGGATAAGTAGACATGTTGGTCCTTGACTAACGGGTCGGACCCTTTAGTCCAGTGTTTCTCAACCCAGTCCTCAAGGACCCCCTATCCTGCATATTTTCTTTGCAACCCTGAATAGGTACCTGTTTGTAGTTATTCAACCAATCAGCAATGAATTTTGTCAGATGTTGCACACCTTGCATAATTGAGTGCTGCGAGATGATTGGTCGAGTAAGTACAAGCAGGGCTACCTATGCAGGGTTACAATGAAAATCTGCAGGATAGGGGGGTCCTTGAGGACTGGGTTGAGAAACACTGCTTTAGTCGACTGGTTAACGTTGTCGCTTGCGGTGCAGGAGATACGGGTTCGCGTCCCGGCTGTGGCGGTTCCCGGGCTGCCCCCCGAATTCGCTACATTGGTGTCAGAAGTGGGATGATGAGACCGTGAGGTCGTCGGAAGCGCGTGCGCGCAGAGGTGTGAGGGAGTTGATATGCTGAAGCGCGGGGACGCGCTTCCCGAAAGAGGGGGGTAGTGTAACGTGCATGGATAAGTAGACACGTTGGTGCTTGACTAACGGGTCGGACGCATGTAGAGTCCTGTATTCTAGCTTTAAAATTCAGATTTAATGCATTGTTGGCCATATGACCATACTGCCATCGAGTGACCATTTTCAGTAGGCCAAGCATCTGAATTATCGAGTGACCATTTTCAGTAGGCCAAGCATCTGAATTATTGATATAGACTAATGACCATTATTGTATTGATTTTCTTTAAAATCAGTCACTTACTCCATGATCTAGTAATGGTTTGAATAAAAGTGCCTTGTAGAATCAAAATTTAATGTACTTCCACCTAGTTCATAGCCACAACTTAGAAAATTTGGGTTTTATTGTCTTTATTCTCCATTCACTTATGTGAGTAATGTTACGCAATTTCTAAGTGTTTTGTCTGTAACAAGGACTCCATCGCTCTCTCTCTCTTTCTCTCTCTCTCTCACACACACACACACACACACACACACACACACACACACACACACACAGGAGTGCCAAATTGACATCAACCAGTGACGAGGGGCTCCATGTCTTTATCATGATTAGCATGATTAGCAGCCCACTATGGGACACAGAGACCATTCAATGACCTTCCCAAGCTGTCGCATACAGAAACTCACCACAAACCACCCTGCTTTTGATATAGGTACCAGATTCACAGCAAGACATGGGACCACCTGACGACCTTTCCAGGTTATCGTCACCGTTGATCACAGGATAAAGATTTAACCTCATCTCCACAATAAAACAGAAACTCTCAGCTTCAGATTATGGTGAGACAGGACAATGACTTGGGTGGGTCAACTTAAATCTCAAACCCTCTCTCCCTTTACATTTAGCTATTAATATCTCTATTATTGAAAGTTGTTGCCTGTGTGTTTCGCTGAAGCAATGATAGAAATCCCTGTAATCGAGAATTTGCAACTTCAGATCTGAAACTGATTAATGTGGTTTGTCAAGTTCCTACGAAAGTAGGTGGTGCCCCAAAATTTATAATGAGAATATTAATAATATTGTAGCCGGAGTCACATGGGATCGCTGAAGAAGATGGGCGTGTAACAGCGTTGCTCCATACAAACCCCCAGAATTTCTTCATATGAATGCTTCAATTGACTCCACAAGACTTATAAAGTGTGGTTAATATACTTATGAATACTGCCGCGAGTTAATGCTCATTCACTTCACCGACGCTCAGCATGACAACAGTTAAACTAACTCAAAAACGAGAGCTGCTAAGCACGGGGCTACATTCAGGCCTACTAAAAAGAGTCGCAGTCTCCACAAGCTTTGGTGCCACCTGGGTTTGCTGAACTGCAGGCTGCATTGCAGAGAGCGATGGAGGAAATATCACGGTTCAGTGGCATCTTGAAACTATATGTAAGTTTTGAACTGGACTGGGATGTTAATGCTGCTGCTGAGATTTGTGTGGGCACACGGAGCATGCAGGACAGTTCTAACAGACTGCCAGAAGTTGTGAGTACGGCCTGTAACTGAGGTGTTTATGAAGGCATACAGGTGCAGTTATCTTTTTCCTTGTAGGTACATTTCTATCTTAATCTTATTTTATTTTATTCTTTTGATTATAGTTTAAGGCTCCAGCATCCCCATGACCCTGACAGCAGGATAAGCGGTTTGGATAATGGAATGGATGATTATAGTTTAGAACAATTGATTTGAGCTGGTTAATAAGCAGAATGGTGTTAAAATGAGGACTAGTTCTGGTTAAGATGTTTGGCAGTAGTCACAGAGTTATGACATAGGAATGACATGTACCTAAGATGGGGGGGGGGGCAGGTTTTGGAGGGATATCTGGTTGTTGCGCCTCACGGACCATGTACAGGTGGGGATATCCTTTTGATAAAGGGATTGTTGAGTGAAAGGGGTGAGGGGTGTATGAGTTTATTTGCAGTGTTATTTTTGTTCGTTATGGTTTGTTTAATACAGGGTTTTATGTGACATGCACAGCAAAGGTGATTGTTCAAAGGGGTTGGCACTCTCCTCTCTTGCGAGCACATTCTCCACTAGATAATACATAATACTAGATAGTCTAATGGCTAAGTGCATAAAGATAATGACATGGAACATTAACGGATCCCAAAATCCTATAAAGAGAAGGAAATGGTTGAGCTATCTCAAATCTAACAAAGCTGATATTGCCCTGATTCAGGAGACTCGCATGGAGGGTAAAGAAGCAGACAAACTTAAGCGCGACTGGGTAGGGCAGGTCTTTCATAGCTCATTTACTAGTAAAAAGAATGGGGTTGCAATATTAGTACATAAGAAGTTGAATTTCATGGTAATTAATTAAAAAAAAAGACGATGAGGGGAGGATGATTTGTATACAGGTCACCGTTGATGGAGTGAAAGTTAATATTTGTAATGTGTATGCTCCAAACAAAGATGATAGTAATTTTATTCATATGGTTAACAAGACAATGGGGGAAATTGGGGAGGGTCAAATGTTGATTGCTGGAGACTTTAATCAGGTGCAGTCAGGGTTTATTAAATGGGTCAAGGTACTATATTCAGCACCACGAGCCGCAGTTCACACAAATGGTATCACATTCCCCTTCTTTAATCTGGGACGTGGAACTAGGCAGGAGGGTCCTTTATCTCCGTTACTCTTTACTCCGTTTGTGGAGCCACTAGCCGTGTCAATCAGAGAGGATTTGAGAATTAAGGGGGTCCTGGCAGGAGGCAGGGAGCATAAAACATTTTATATGCGGACAACATCTTGTTGACAATATCAGATCCAGCTTCCTCTATTCCAGGTGTAATGGATATTGTTCAGAATTTCTGAGATTTCAGGTTATAAAACCAACTGGCAAAAATCAAAGGTAATGCCAATTTCCGTGGGTTGCTCCCCTGCTGACATTGGTGTGTTTCCTTTTAATTGGCTATCATCGGGGATGAAATATCTAGGTATAAGTCTGAATACAGACTTTCAGGCGATTGTTCAAATTAACATAAATCCAGTGCTCCAAAACCTTAAGACTAGCTTTGCCAAGTGGAAAGTGTTGAATTTATCTCTCTGGCGGAAAATGAATACAGTTAAAATGATGGTATCCTCAAAGGTTAACTATATCAATATGAAGCTCCCTTTAAACCTTCCTGCATCAGTGCTTAAGCAGTATAATGAGGTAGTTGGGGACTTCCTATAGACGAGTTTTCCCGCCCTTACCAAGGGCGCCAGGGTGGGTGCATTGTTCTTCCAGTCTAAACATCTGTAGCCAGATGTAAACATGCAAGCCTTGATCTGCGATATCTTCAACAACATTAAACATTAAAAATGGACATCAGAAAATCAAAAATGGTTCAGGGACACATTGTGCAGTGCATGGCTGTACTAATACACGGAAAACGCCCGAATGAGTGGTTGGATAGAGAGTGTGTTGCCCATCGACCTGCCACAAAACGGCAATGTCCCTGCATTCCATTGTTTTCCTTCCACAGAAAACCAACAGCAGATTTCGAATCACGGATGTGGTTGAAGGCTTTGAATTTGAAGAAACCACCAAAAAACGTCTTTGTTGGTTCCCATCACTTCATTGCCAAAAAGCCAACCAAAGAAAACCCTTTCCCTGAACTGTGGTAACTAGGTAGCTACTCATTACACCGGAAAAGAAAAGCATAGGGTGGTCCGAATGCAGAAATGGACCGGAAGTGCCGCGTAAACTTGTCTATGGAACGGGAAGAACCCCAAATTAGTCTTAATGAGCTGTTCACCAGTAGAAGGGGTGGACTGGCACTGCCAAATATAGAAATGTACAACACTGCCTTTGAGATGGTGAAACTATACAAACACTGGTCAGGCAGTGGCTCACAACTGGGCTAGATGGAGATAGAGAAATCACTTACCTCCCCTTTTAGATTTATAGATGCTCTGTCTCAAAAACCTTCAAAGTCTCATCCTGAAGGGGAAGTCAATCCAATACTTCAGCACTCATGGGAGGTTTGCAGCAAGGTTCATAAAATGTTCGGCTTTTCTCAAAATAAACAAGGTTACTCTTCTTTATGGGAGAATCCTGCAATTAAGATAGGGAAGAAAACCGTATGCTGAGGGGGGGTGGCACAGTAAGGGGTTAGCCACAATTGCTGATTTATTTGATGGAGTGTTTTGCTCCTAGCAGGGGCTAAAGGGTCATAACCTGACTGATGAAGGAGACTTTTGGAAATTTGTCCAATTACGGAGCTGTGTACAGTCTATGGGTTACAATACAAGACAGGATGAAAATGTATTACAGAGGTTCTTAAAGCTTCCCAATATTGTACAATTATCCTCTGCATTTTATAAAATGGCAGCCAATGCTCTGTATGGTGAAACTGAGAGCCTGAGGATGATATGGCAAAGGGACCTGGACATTGAGCTTAATAAAGAGTAGTGGGAGAATATTGTCCAGAACGTGGGCTGGTCAGTAAGGGATAGTAAGAGCAAATTTATACATTATAAAATAATTCATAGGTATTATTGAGTCATACTTAAAAAGCTTGGTCTAATTCAAAGCAATGAATGCTGGAAATATAAAAGCTCTGTGGGTACTTTTGTACATCTCATGTGGGACTGTCCACTGGTTTCCCAATTTTGGACACGAGGAGGAGTGGTTGGACCAGCCCTTGCCAAGCTCACCACGGCCATGCCTTCTTGGACACAAATCTGCTCTACCAGCTGGACTCACAAAGGCACAGTCTGGGTTAGCCCTTGCAAGCTTCCTTAATGAGGCCAGGGTTATATTAAGGAACTGGAAAAATACAAGCACACAGTGAAATGGAACAATAAAAGCACACTGTGCTATAAGGACTGGATCAAACTCATGATGGCTACAGCCTCATTTGAGTTGATGATAGCTAAAGTGAGAGATTATGTGTCTAAATTCACTGAAATGTAGGATAGCTTTCTCAGCATTATTAGCGGTATGGATCATTAGATAGCAATATGTAAAAGAGAGCCTTGATGTATATCATATGGGGTGTTGTGTGTTGTGGGGGGGGAGGTTGTAGCCTATCATGCTGTGCTGTTGAGCTTGCTTCTGTTTTTTGTTTTGTTTGTGCTGTAATGTTTTTGAAAAAATAAAAATAAAAAATGTTAATGACAAAAAATAATATTGTAGCCATATATTGCTACATGCCCATAGATTTACATGATGTGTCAACACTGACGACAGAAATTAGTGTCTAAGTTAATTAAAAGCAAGTAGCCTTCAAATATCCTCTCTAGACAGGACATACAGTGCATCCGGAAAGTATTCACACCCCTTCACTTTCCCCACATTTTGTTATGTTACAGCCTTATTCCAAAATGGATTAAATTCCTTTTTTTCTCATCAATCTACATACAATACCCCGTAATGACAAAGCAAAAAAGGTTTTGTAGTAATTTTTGCAAATTTATTAAAAATAAAAAAAATGAAATATTGCATGTACATAAGTATTTACACCCTTTTCTCAGTACTTGGTTGAGGCACCCTTGGCAGTGATTACAGCCTCAAGTCTTCTTGGGTATGAAGCTACAAGCTTGGCACACCTATATTTGGGGTATTTCTCCCATTCTTCTCTGCAGATCCTCTCGAGCTCTGTAAGGTTAGATGGGGAGTGTCGCTGCACAGCTATTTTCAGGTCTTTCCAGAGAGGTTCAATGGGGTTCAAGTCTGGGCTCTGGCTGGGCCACTCAAGGACATTCACAGACTTGTCCCAAAGCCACTCCTTCGTTGTCTTGGCTGTGTGCTTAGGGTCGTTGTCGTGTTGAAAGGTAAACCTTCGCCCCAGTCTGAGGTCCTGAGCAGGTTTTCATCAAGGATCTCTCTGTACTTTGCTCCATTCATCTTTCCCTCGACCCTGACTAGTCTCCCAGTTCCTGCCGTTGAAAAACATCCCCACAGCATTATACTGCCACCACCATGCTTCACTGTAGGGATGGTATTAGCTAGGTGATGAGAGGTGCCTGGTTTCCTCCAGACGTGACGTGTGGCATTCAGGCCAAAGAGTTCAATCTTGGTTTCATCAGACCAAAGAATCTTGTTTCTCATGGTCTGAGAGTCCTTTAGGTGCTTTCTGGCAAACTCCAAGCGGGCTGTCATGTCCCTTTTACTGAGCAGAGGCTTCCGTCTGGCCACTCTACCATAAAGGCCTGATTGGTAGAGTGCTGCAGAGATGGTTGTCCTTCTGGAAGGTTCTCCCATCTCCACAGAGGAACGCTGGACCTCTGTCAGAGTGACCATCGGGTTCTTGGTCTTAGCGACAGGCATGGGCGCAAGTCCATGAATACTGGGATGGCATCCAGCGCTTTACCTGTGCCCCCGTCCATAGGGTTAGTGGTTGTGTCAGGAAGGGCATCCGACGTAAAATTTTGCCAAATCAATATGCAGATTGACAAGACCATACCAGATCGAACAACGGTCATTGGCACTGTGCCCTCACAGGGTCCTGGTGGAAACTGTAAAATCTGCTGTGGCGACCCCTGAAAAACAGGGAAAAAGCTGAAAGAAGGAATTATGGGGTATTGTGTGTAGATTGATGAGAAAAAAAAAGAATTTAATGCCTTTTGGAATAAGGCTGTAACATAACAAAATGTGGGAAAAGTGAAGGGGTGTGAATACTTTCCGGATGCACTGTAAGATTATTATCATTCATTTGAAGGCAAGACAGTCTTCCTGCTCAAAGAAATTAGTTAGTAAACATTGGCATTCCTCCAGAAGCCTGCACAGGTGTCATCTTACGTTTAACACCCACCTACAACAATGAAAGTCGTTTACACCTTTTGAGCACTCTCTTTCCTTTTGGCTCTTTCTTTTTGTACGCATCCAGGGCCTCGCGCCCTGCTTTGGTTCCCCTAGACTTTTTTTTTCTTCTCTGTTTTCATCGTGTCCTGGCCCTCTTTGCATCTGGGCTTGTATTTTCAGCTTCTGTTGATGAGTCGAAAGCTCATCAAGCAAGCAACATTCAAAGACCGAAAAGAAGCCCAAAACATTGGTTTAGCCGCTGCACGCCAGTTGCCACCTACGTATATTTTTGTAATCTTTTATTTTAACCTTTTGTTGCTATTTTTGTGTATTGCGAATTCTTTTTTTTTTTGTAACTTTCGTGGTTAGAGTAGGGCTCTTGTATTGGACCCTGTCCCCTCTCAGTGAACACACCGCCAACTGTGTGTATTGCTTCCACGTTACCTCCGCTAAACTGAGCCTCTCCAATGTGGATCTATTTTCCAAGTTGAACCTCTGAACCAACTCCTTCAAAGCAGTTCCCTTCCGGCTGTCATTATATGGGGCTAGAACAGTGACATTAAATTTTGTCATCAAAAATAAAATTTGTCATGGAAAACAAAACCTGAATTGAAAAGGTAACATTAGCATTGAAACACTTGGACAAGGTTGTATTGGAACTGAAACAAGTATTGGCACTGAAAAAAGTTCCATTGAAAAATAAAACACAGGCATTTTAAAAAAATTACAATCTTACAACCTTATTATCTTATTTTATCTTGATTTTATTTGTTGGCATTATTATGTGTGTTTCAATGTTACCTCTTTCAATTCAGGTTTTGTTTTCAATGCCAAATTTTATTTTTGATGCCAAAATTTAGTGTCATTGTTCTCTAGCCCCATATCACTACAGCAACCTTAAGTGTACCAAGCTTGTTTCAACACGCCTGATGCACTTCGGAAAAGCCTGCCACAATCATCAGCAATCAATTACCACAGAAACAATGGTTCTTCTCCGGCCGTTACCATGACAAACCAAAAGTCTCTCGAGTCCGCTCCAACATGACTGAGGCCCTTCGGAAATGTCTGCCTATATCCTCAACCATCACCGCAAGTAGGACAAAACCATCTTCCATGTGTTCTGCATATGAGATGATGCAACAGAGCTATCCTAAATTATCCCTTTTTTCAATTGGCTTTAGTTGCCCCATTACGTCCAGACTCGTTTCTGATTTCATTAACCTCCAAATTCATTCATTCATTCTGTTGGCACCAACTTGTTAGTTTAATGCCATTCACTCACCCATCCCGTCATTTATTTCCCTATTTATTCAGTCACTCATGTTTGATTTCTTTCACTACTTGTTCTAACTGTATAAATGTATATATGCACATTTATCCCATTAGTTAGTCAATAAATATTTCCATCTAGAGCACGTCGTGCATATTTTCTTCATCTGAGAGGTGATATAATTATTATCTTTGTGTGTGTTTGTTTCTTTGGAGCAGAGACAGAGATCCCTGAATTGAGAGTTCATAACTTTCAAGTATGTGACTGATTAATTTGGTTTATCTTATTTTCTGTCCTCTGGATGGTGCCCATATTTTCAATCAGGGCAAATTTTAAATCATAGTGTGGTTATGCTACAGAGGCATTGTCTGTCCCAATGCCAATCAGACGTTCATTTTTTAAACCACACTTGACCAGAAAATCCATTAGTGCAGTCGCAATAGCCCTAGCATCACCACCCATTAGCTCAACCAAACCAAGATATGTGTGGCTGACCTGCTTTTTTTTTTCTCTCTCACTGAAGTAGCAGGGCATAATACCTAGGTATTTTGGTACTGGTATGACAAAATTTATTTAATTAAAAACAAGCAATTTGTAATTTGAAAACACAAAAATGCATTGTATACAAACTCATATCACGTTTTAGGCATTTAGTAGCCTCAATATGGGTCTGACCTCAAACCCCCCACATTGAAAAGATGAGCTCTGCTAATTTCCCCACATCATAGATTTGAAGTGGCCAATCAGGATAGCTTGGAGGTGGGAAGGTACGAATTCAGGGGTGCGTGCCCGGTGGTTTCTGTCAGTCAAAGCGACCATTGACTGAGTGAGTCAACAACCAATTGAAATGCAGCTGGGGGAACTGAACAGTTAGGCCACAGTGATGCTGCTCCAGCCCTAGTGCCGCGTGTCTAATTTTCCCTCTCCAGGTAGTGCCCCCGCCTCCTGTGGAGCTGCTGATTGAGCCCAGGTGACCCCAATTGCTCATCAGCTGGGTATATAACTTGGGGGAGACGCCCAACAGCGCCAGTGGGCCATTGTTGGTAGTCAGGATGAGAGAGTGAGAAACGGCCAGTGGGTCACTGGTGTCAACCAGAGAGCAAGCTCTTGTGTCAAGACTCTATACTCCTTGAGAAGGAGAGTCAAACCTGTGTTGGTGTTCGTTTCTTTTTATTCTGAGTTTGTTTTGTTAAAGCCTGGTTAGTTAAGAGCCAGCATCTTTAGTTGCTTGCTTATTCTATATTTTGACTGAAGGTTAATAAATCTGTTTATTTTTGCACTTGGTTCCGCCTCCCACCTTTCTTATTCCCCCGGGACACTTTTATTTTCTTTACTTCCACTCATCCCCTGGACCTTTAACGGGGAATGTAACAGATGCACTAGTTCTTTCAGAAGACAATACGACTGGGTATTCAACGGATACCCTTTTCAGGAGTGATAAATATAAGTGCAGTGGAGTAAGTAAATTCCTGAGCTCCAACTTTACAAGCAAACAATTGATGAGTGCAAAAGACAACAGTACCATTACAGCACAGTATGATAAAGTAGAAGAGAAAGAGAAGCACTCCCCTTGCCCCCCAATGCCAACAACAACCTAACAAAAAGTATACTACTTTGTGTATCCCCTGACACTGCAGTACTTCCATTTTAGTTGTTTTTTAGCACAAGTAATATCTAACAATTTTCTACTGAATTGTCAATTATATTGGTGATGGAACATATTTCAATAGACGTATCCAGATGAACTGATTCAACCTTCTTTGAATTTTTTCTACATTTAAATTTTAGTTTTTCAGTAAATGTAAATTGAAATAGTTACACGGCTGCTGTGCACTCTTTTATGTATGATGCAACAATGTAGCTTGAGTTTAGACACGAACAAACCCCGAGGTCATGCCAAAAAGTGATCGTCTGCCAAAAAGTGACTGTCATCCGTTTATCCATCCATACACCCATTATCCAAGCCGCTTATCCCAACCGGGGTCGAGGGATGCTGGAGCCTATCCCAGCAGTCATTGGGCAGCAGGTGGGTAGACACCCTGGACAGGCTGCCAGGCCATCACAGGGCTGACACATGGTCCTTCCTATGTGCCAATTCCACATAATAAGGAAACAAACACTTAGGCAGGCAAGGACATCCATCCTCAGACTGCCATATGTTATTTAATATGTACATCCAGCCCTATTCCAGGCTGATCTCTCTATCTTACCAGCACAGGTTTGTGCTGTTGCTAGATCTGTTAGAGTGCACGGTGTATTCAGTTGAACTGATTCAACCTTCTTTGATTTGCTTACCTGGATTATTGAGCATCCATCAAAACATTTTGACATTCTTATATTTTCAATTATTGGCTATATCAGTTAGATGGTTAAGGCATAAATTGGTATGGTCTTGTCAACTGTTTAAAACCTTGCAGATCAGCATTCTGACTGCCATGCACTCTGGAATGCTTGTACTCACCACATCTCCATCAACTGAATAGAAGAGACAGCCACTACCTGTCATGGTCCCAAAGTTTCAAAGACATTCATGTTATACTGGTTTGCCAATTTCTTCAAAAATACCAACATAACTCGTAAAAAGCCATAATGCATTGCTCTTAAAAAGTTACATTTGAAAATCCTATAAACAATGAATGATTGTTCAAATATTCATCATTACCCACTTAATACAGACATCTTACCCTTTGGCCTGGGCCTTGCAGTCTCAGGACGGGTCTGGCGACGCAAGGTGGCGGGTCTTCCGTTTTCATCCGTTTAAATATTCAGTTTTTATATTCATTAACAAGCGGTTTTCTTTAAGACATAGATCAAATTATTTTGAGGCAGAAACAATATTTAAGTCACAAGGTAGGGGCTGCAATCACTTTCTGGTAAGTGCAAAAGTTAATTTTATGAGATGTATTGCCCCTATATAGGCATTTCAACTGGTAAAAAGGACTGGGTGAGCTATAATCTTTAAAATATAACACTCGTGAATATAATCAAGTCAAGCTGAGGCAGAAACAACCTTTCAGTCACAAGTTAGGAGCTGCAATCACTTTTTGGCAAGTGGAAACCGCGGACGGCAATCAGTTTTTGGTGGACAATTGTTTTGCACAACACCTGCCGCAATCAAAATGGAAAGGAAGGGACAGAGTTTATGACAGACCTTATGCAGCGCACGAGACCTGTTAAAGAATAAAAATTCAAACTGAAGTGCAACGGAACCTTTATGGAAAAAAACGCCTCTCCTCGTTAACGCGGTGATTTTTTTTTTTTTGCCCACATAGATCAAGGGCCTGGAAACTGCATTGCTTTTGGAAAGTAATCAAGCAACTTACTATGAAAATAACTATGGACACCAATGAACACTGTACTACATGGAGAATTTTCAGTGGACCATATGAATGTACGACTGGTTTATTAATAAGCTTTGCTGTTGTTAGCCAAGTTCGACGTGTCTTTGCCCACAACTACTTGGACTATTTTAATGCTAGCTATCTAGTCTAGCTAAACTTGGGTATTACAGGCAGCAGGAAGTAACTGGTGCTAGATAGCTATCGCTAGCTAAACTTTGCGTTATTGTGTGTACAGTCACAGACCGACGCGTATAGCAAGGCCAGCCAATTTTCATACTGTCATATAGCAGGGATGGATGCTGATAGGCATTGGTGCAAGTCCATGAATACTGGGATGGCATCCAGCGCTTTACCTGTGCCCCCGTCCATAGGTTTAGTGGTTGTGTCAGGAAGGGCATCCGACGTAAAATTTTGCCAAATCATTATGCGGATCGACAAGAACGCCATCGGTGCTCTTTCTCATAGGGTACCGATGGAAACTATCAAATCTGCTGTAGCGGCCCCTGGGAAACAGGGAACAAGCCGGAAGAAGAAGATAAAGCAGGGATGGGATAAGTAACTACCCATAATAAATTTTACCATAGTAAACTATAGCACATACAACTAACGCTGAGTCAAATTAAGCTAAGGCATATTATATCACTGGTACAGGCAATGTAATTTAAAACCATTCCCCGCTCTAAAATATGTTTAGCTTTGATTTTTTTCACCACAACCATCTGGCGACCCCTGGAAATTATCTCGTGACCCCCAGAAAAAATGCAGTGGGTAATGTTACTTTTGGTACTTTAGGAACATAAATTTGAATGCAGGACATTCACTTGTAACAGAATATTCCTGCACTGTGATTTTGCTACTTTTACTCCGCGTAGTTCATTCACCACTGTTATAGTGTGGCTTTAACATGTTAGGTCACTGCACATTGGATTTAGTATTTCTTAAAACAGATACACACCTTCTGAAGGCCCTTGTGTTTTTTAACAATATCAGAGGAAGAAGAGGACATCGCTGGCTTTATCTTTTTACTTGGCCTCTCCCGAATAAAGACAATAAAATAAATAAGGTGTGTGTGTGTGTGTGTGTGTGTGTGTGTGTGTGTCCATACAGTTACAGTATTTGGATATTTTCAAATTATTTGAATAACTCACCTCTGACTGTTCCATGTCATCCTCAATATCAAGAAACGGACTCCTTTTTTTCACCCTTTTGCCAATCTACTTTTCCTGTTCATCCCCATCCTTGCCTTCCACCAGCTGGTTCCTCTTCTGAATGAGTGCAGCTTTTTCATCTATCAAAAGAATCAAAAATATTCAGCTAATAACTTTGTACAATCCATATCTGTAGCGTAATCAACATCAATAGTTTAATCAAAGTGTTCGTTTAAAACTTAACTACCATTATCACTCTGCTCCTTTATGCGTATACTCCACTACTTTTATGTTACTTAACAGAATGATATTTTATAAACAAAGTGTGTCGGCCCTGTGATGGCCTGGCGGCCTGTCCAGGGTGTCTCCCCGCCTGCCGCCCAGTGACTGCTGGGATAAGCTCCAGCATCCCCACGACCCTGAGAGCAGGATAAGGGGTTTGGATAATGGATGGATGGAAATATCCACCTATCATATCTTATAAATGTGATGTATTGCTGTACACAAAACTATCCAACAGTATATAAAGTCTGTCACATTGGCTGCTTACACGTAATGATACTCTTGATACAGTAATGATTTGTGATATTGGGCTATACAAATAAAATTGACTTGACTCTATTGATATAAGTTACTGTAAGTTATTCGAAAATATAACACAAGACAGTCCTACACCAGCATTTTTATTTACGATATTTAAGTACATTTAGCTGAGAATAGCTGGTAGCAGGGTGAGTGAAACTAATGTTATATCGTCACAAATAAACATAGGCTTTTGGTAAAACACAAACAAAAAAACAAACAACTCCCCCCCCCCCCAAAAAAACAGCCTAATTAATGATTGCAATAGAAGCTGTATGCTGTGGTTAGCTTACCGCCAGTTGCTAATATTTTAGCAGCCCAAGCGATCCTTTTTCCGTTGTTTTGGGGCCACCATACCGCGTCTTTGTCCACTTTTGGTTCATAATTCCCCTCGGTTAAGTTCAACCGGCCAACTTCTATTGTGTCGGTTACTGAATTCATAAAGCGCGTACATTTTCAAAGGGGAAACGTGTAAATATAGAGCATTAATTACGTACTTACCACGTACTTCGCATAAAAAGTGAGAGACGCGGGAAGCTCGAGGCGAAGGTCGCGCATGCGCATGCGCACGTCAGCAGCCGCCCTCCGCTCCGCCGGCAGAGCAGACTGCTATGGCTGGCTAGTCGTGTTGCGTAGTTGATTACAATGAGCAAAAACGGGAGAAAACTTGAGAAAGATGTACAAAACGTTTTTGTCCGGCTTAAGTATAGATATTCCAAGGACCGCGATACCGGAATACCCGTAATGAAGCCGGGTAAACATGATTTTCTCTTCAGTGGGCATGTTAGCGATTTGCTAATTTAGCTCGCCAATATGGTATAAAGTCATGCAAGAAGGGTTCAAAACCAGGTTTCATTTGGTCGTGTTTGTGTCATATAACTGTATTCAGTGAATGATAGTAATGTGATAGTGCAACACAAGGTTGACAAATTTATAGATTTAACGTATAGATTAACTTCGTGGCTGTAAGTCCCTGTGTGGTAATTTATGTAAATGCTGTACATTTAAACTCAAACTTGGCTCTCAAAACGCAGTCATGTAAACCAGACCCAGCTTTAGTTTAGACCAAACTGCTGTCCACAAAATTAATCAATAGTTATTAAGCAAGCAATTTACTTAAATGTCTAACAGTTATGTAAAAACTGTGATTTTTCTTTCGTTAGATCAGTAAGACGTCATTGAAGATAAAAGATGCCTCAAGGTTTGAACAAATATACTTAGTGTTATAATGATATTTTGATTTCACAGTGTTGGCAAAGGCTTGCTGCCTGGCTTCCTCAAACCCCAAACTGTCCTGAATCTCTGGAGCCTGGTAGACAGGACAGAGGCCAGCTAGGATAAGGATGGACTGTATGCCCACGGCTGGCTAGCAGTGGGGAAACTGCAGAAATATGGTCAGTGTCAGTATCGCAGGCACTATGTCTTACACACAGGAGGGGTTGTGGGGGCTAGCAGTGTGCTTCTGGTGTTGCCCAGTGAAGAGGATTCACTCCAACAACAGACACCACCGCTCCCACAGGGAGTAGTGGTCACCATCCTCCCTAATATGCAGTAGCATAGCTCTAAAAATCGCTCTTGAGTTTGACAAAGCCAAGAGGCCTTTGAGAGTATGTACTTTACTCAGCAGAAACAAAAAAGTTTACATTTCACTGCACATTAATTTCATTTGAATCGTTTCATCTGATATATGTCAACCGTTTTAAACATACTTTTAAATATTGCTAGTAAATAGTTTATGAAATCAAATAGAGCCTATATTTTACAAGAATTTGGATTAAATATAGATTTTATTGTTGCTATCATGGCTATAAACTACTTTACACTTCAGGACGCCACATAACTGCCATGACAGCCTTATTGCCACTAGGTGGTAGCAATACACAGGACAAAATTCATCAGTTTATGCGCCGCTTCCTTAAAATGAGACTTTTTATACTTGTTTAAAAAAAGTGTTAAAAATAACACAACACAAAGATAGTCATGCACATCCAAAACTGAGGGAGACAGGTGCAAAAGACATTCATGAGGACTCAGTTCTAGTTGAAACCTTGCTCCATAAACGAGGGAGCTCTTAATTCTACTGTGGAGATAATTCTATCCTCAAAGATAGCACAATCACTTACAGTTAATAGATATCTAAACGTGAAATAAAATATAAACCTCTTCTTTATTCAAAGTTCAGATTCAAAACTCCTTGAATTCCCCTAAACCAGCATGGTAGATCACCTTAGGCTTCACGTTGCATGAAACAGCTATTTTTGGTATTTCAGACTGGAAAAGTGTTTTTGTGTCACAGTGAGGGTCTAGTCTAGCCAGACCTCAGATCATGACAACACGCCAAACAACATGTTGCCCCAGCTTTTTCATTGCTCATGAGTTGTAGCTTCTAAATACTTTTGTTGTGGAAGTAATCCAGAAGTGTTAAGAGTGGTTAGTTCTCGTCTCATCACATTCACAACTTTCATTTGACAAGTCATGTGCAAGGTATTGACTTGAGCATATAGTCCAGTGTGTATCAAGTGACTTTCATCAGTGATATGTTCAGAGTCTTGGCCAAACAACATGTCCAACTGCATAATAACTCTAGCTAACCTAGGGCTGGGCAAAATATCGATATTATATCGATATCATGATTATGAGACTAGATATAGTCTGAGATTTTAGATATCATAATATTGTGATATGGCATACGTGTTGTCTTTTCCTGGTTATAAAGGATGAATTACAGTAAAGTGATGGATTTTCTTTAACTTACTAGACTGTTCTAGCTTTTCTATTATTTGCCTTTACCCACTTAATTATTTTAAAGGCATTACTGGTGGTTATATATCAAAAATCTGATGGTGTAAATGTTTTGTGAAGACACCAATAGTTATCCCCATAATATTAATATCGAGGTATTTGGTCAAAAAATATAGTGATATTTGATTTTGTCGATATCGCCCAGTCCTAAGCTAACCTCTTGTATATGATAAGAATTTAATGGAGCATCTAGATTACAACCGTCAAACTATAGGGTTTCCTATGGGTGGTTCTGAGCAGTATTTAGAGAGCTCAAGAGGGCCATGAAAATATCAAATCGGTTTAGTATGTCACTTGAAATGTGGTCTAATGAGTTTTAAATAGAAGCTGATGTGATGAGTAGAAGCTGATGTGATGCCAGCTCTATGATTGTAAAACTCCAGCTGAGCTCAAGAACCATCTGTGGCTAGGATTTCCTGTGCTCCTATTTTTAGTTTGAATGGGGCTGGCGAATAAATTGGGCTAAGCGGACCTGGCAGGTAACAGATTATGTTCTGAGTGAAGGTGAAGTTGGCACCTTAAATGTGTGGATGTGGATTTTGACCTACAACCACATTGTCATATCAGACAGTTTAATTTATTGCATATAGGTACACAATTACAATAAACACACAAGGAGATTTGATTCATTAAATGACACAGTTATCTCGATATACAGTAATATATAACTAAATATTGAGCATTCAGTTACAGATAAAAACTTTAAAAATATATTTTTTATTCGATTTAACAGCACTTAATATTTCACAAATTTCAAAGCACACCGAAACGTGACTCCATGGGCGATCATTAATAGTGCTAAATTCATAGCCTTGTTAAAAATGGTATAGTGCTTGGTGCCTTTTATTTTTCAATCACTTCCCTTTTTAAAAATCGTGTGTGTGTGTGTGTGTGTGTGTGTGTGTGTGTGTGTGTGTGTGTGTGTGCGCGCATAATACTTGAAAAGAATGATGGCATTTGCTGTGAGATGAGATAAGATATCTATCCCCGAGGGGAAATTCAGTTGTCACAGCGGCTATGAGACAGTCAAAGAGAAAGAAGACAACAAAAAGTATTTTCCATGAACACAGTACAATATAAACGAGCCAATTCGAAAATATTAAGTATGTTATAGCTGTGCAAGTGTGTGTGTGTGTGTGTGTGTGTGTGTGTGTTGCTGTGGTTATTTTTAGAGTTGCAGTTAATTTGATCGCAATAAATCATTAAAAAAAACATTTGTGGTATGGTGCCATGCCCAGCTCGGGTAATTAAATCACAAGGGTGTGAAAAAAAGACGTACTTTTTGTGCGCTTCATCTGGTATTCATAGTAAAAAGATATGATCCCCCCCCTTGTTTTCTGTTTAGTTCAGCAGTATTAGAGACTGGCAAAGTGCGAGTACCCCTCCAACAACCGGCTGCAGAAAACTTTGCGTCCACTAGATTGCACTTCTGGATCTGTTGACCAAACGCTAATACAAAAACACGTTGTGTGTGTATGTTTAAGAACCGTGTTATCATGATGTACATCCCTTTACAGAGGGAATTGTTGGGTGGTATCCTGCTCATTATCACGATGTGAAACAGCTGTTACAGTATGCTTTTACAGGAAGAAATCTATTGATGGGTGTCCAAGTAGCGTGGCTGTCTATTCCGTTGCCTACCAACATGGGCATCACCAGTTCGAATCCCCGTGTTACCTCTGGCTTGGTTGGGCGTCCCTACAGACACAATTGGCCGTGTGTGCGGGAGGGAAGCCGGATGTGGATATGTGTCCTGGTCGCTGCGCTAGCACCTCCTCTGGTTGGTCGGTGGGGCTGCCTGTTTGGGGGGGGGGGGGTGAACTGTTGGGAATAGCGTGATCTTCCCACACGCTACGTCCCCCTGGCGAAACTCCTCACTGTCAGCTGAAAAGAAGCAGCTGACAATTCCATATGTATTGAAGGAAGAATGTGGTAGTCTGCAGCCCTCCCCGGATAGGCAGAGGGGGTGGAGCAGAGATCGGGACAGATCAGAAGAGTGGGGCAATTTGTCGCCTACAATTGGGAGAAAAAAATCCAGAAAAAAAAATATTGATGATTAAATCAGTTTACCCCAGCTGCCACTTTTCCTTATCATTGTATTTAGAGGTAGAAAATGTTGCCTTGCACCATTTATTTTCAACTTTAAAAAAAAAAGGAAAAAAAGTGGATCACCAGACCATTAATGACGACACAGTGTGTCATCATTAACCTTAACTCCTACATTAACTCCTACTGATCATTTCTTCTTTCTAATCCAACCCTCTTACAACTGTGCCTCCATTATGATCAATTAACAAAATTAGCACCAAAAAAAAGTATTGGCCACATCTTAGATTGATTTGTGCCGTGAATAGTGCCAGCGCCTTCGACTGCGCTATGACCTGGAAACTAGAGCCCCAAATCAGCTTACCCCAGCTACCACTTTTCATTATCATCGTACTTATAAAGCAGCATTAAATAACCAAGACAATGCATTGGAGCTCAAAGGGAGGAATCTCTGCAGGATATTTCATCTTCATATAGTCTATTGATTAATGTGTAGTGATGAACGGGGATGCACCATAAAAACTCTGCTAACAGGGCCGCTGATGGCTGTTACTGTAGCAGAGTCAATCTCTGTTAGTGGTTACATACTGAGAGGAAATTAACCTCCTTCAAACAGCAGCTTTTACAACTTCTGAAATACAGTGCTCTTAAAGGATCTGTATTTGCAAGCTTACTTATTACTTATTTGCAAGTGTTTAATGAAGAGGAGGACCTTGTGGGCTGTGTGAACTGATTAAGACTGATACACCTAATTGAATGGACCGCTACCAAAACTTGCCTTTTGTGTAGAATTTAGCAATTGAATTACTAAATTGCAGTTCAATGGTGGATTTCTTAGAAGTAGGCCAGGTTATTTGTATCTAATCATGAAAATTCAGGAAAGTTTGAGCTGGACCTAATAATGTTTAAATGTTTTCCCAGATGAGACAATAATCAGCCCAGCCTTTAAACAGCCGTACAGCACAGATGTAAGAGCACTGCAGTGTGCAGTGGTAAACCCATATCTAAAAACATGATCTGATATTAAAGCAGAGCTTCTGTCTGTCTGGACTTCATGGTAAACTGAGGCACTCGGTGCACCCTCTGTAATGGTGCTAGATTTCCTCCCAGCTATGTGCGCCCTGTGATAACCTTTATGAAGGGTCTGCTACTAATGTTTTAGTGCCAGATGCCACAGGATACCTTCAGAGGTCTTGTGGAGTCCATGCCTTGGTGGGTCGGCACTGTTTTGGCAGCCCACGGAGGACCATCAGCATATTAGGCAGCATTATGTTTTGGCTTATCAGTGCACATGTAAATAAAAAAAGAAGTTCTACAGAGCCCTGATCTTTAAGCTATATGTGTGGACGATGAATGCTGTTCTGAGCCAGAGGAGAAAAAGGCAGGCAGAAATAAGAATTTGTGCCAAGTAGTCTTCCCTGCTGATCACATTTATACAAGTGCCCATCTATTATTACATCATGGGGCTGGCACTGCACAGAACACAGAAGGATTTCGCTTTTCTGTTCCCCTCGCTCGAAGTCGATGGCATTTCTCAAACTTAATTGTCTGGGCACTATAGAATAACTGAGCCTATTGTAATGCAATATGCTAAACAAATAAGAAACACCATGCCTGATCCTACCATGCTCTGCTATTGCCTCGATGTCAGTTTTATTTACTTAGGCAAACAGTCTAATAAATATGGGCTTATATATGCTTTCAGTGAACGAAATATTTGATGTAACACATGAGCAATGCAAGCTTCTTTCATTATAGATACTTATATCCACCATTTGTACCAATGATGATCTATAAAACAGAGCAAAAGCGTATGGGTGACATTATAGGTACTATAGACAGATTATTTTAGGGACACAACTATTAGTGGTAGGCCTTGGCCTCTTGGCAGTGTCTTGGTTCCATTTTACAGACCGGGGCAGGTGCATGAATGAGAAGGCTATCCTAAAAATATCTACTTGAGAATTTGTGCTAAGACGAGAAGAGACTCAGTATGTCCTCAGCAACAAGTCATGTATCTTTAAACCTTTCTCAGTGGCTTGGTGCATCAACATGTACAATGTCAATATTTTTTATGTCTGTCATAGTCAAATACTTATTCAATTAATCTAGAAATTAAATGATATGTACCTATGTCTCAGTCACTTAGCATAGAACTGTAAACCGATGCTATAACTTCAACTAGACTCTGAATGTAGCGCTTACATGTAACTCTTAAAATTTGCGAGGAAAAACAATATCACAATCAAATTTTTCATCAAAAGTAGTCTGAAAGGCAGTTGGCATCCCAAATCCACCAGATGCTCATTTGCTGTAACTGAGGTACAAATCCCATTTTGCTTGACTCGGCCACAGAGGCCATCCGGGCCACAGCCAACTGACAAATCAACAAATTACGAAGAGGATACTTGACTACCTCATGCCTCTCAGATTGTGAACAATGCCTCGAGGGCCTCTTTGACATTGTTCTCTCACCAACAGCAGCTCCTCAGAATCGCAAAAATGACCTGCGCTAATACAATACATCCCAGTGGAACTAGCTTGGCCCACACTCTTGCATAGACATAAGCTTGCACGCATGCGCACGCACACACACACACACACCGACACACAGTAATAGCAGTAAGATTATCAAGATTATCAAAGCCTGTGTAAACTGTCACATGGAGCACTAGTCGAGTTGCCGATGGTCCAGATCCCAGCCTGTTGGTGGGTGAGAGATAGTTGACACATGAAAAACAAACTTTGTTTTTTTAAGTAATGCAGGAAATGTAATAAGGCACTGCATTGTTTGTTTTATTAAACTTGCCACATTAAACCATACTGTACACAGAAAATAAACTTTATTTGCATAGCACTTTTCTTACACCAATGCCTTCACAACTCCCAAGCCACAAAAAAAAACTAATGCCTGCATCCATCCATCCAGCCATCCATCAGCCTTATACAGAGGTGTTCACCCTAATATTCTCAGACCATTTAATAGCTTGCGTTTGGTCATGTGTGTGGATGCATGTGTCTTTCCGCAGCTGTCTCGCATACTATTGGACCTATCAGCCTAACATTTTTTGTGCGCAGTTATGAATGTATGATCAAGAACCTCTCATGGTTGTGGGAATTCAAAACCTTTGAAAAACTTTTCTCACTACCGCTGCTCCCTCTCGTCATACACTCTCTAGCTCACTTGACTGTCGCTGCTCTCTGTTGGTGCCTGATCTGAGTCAACCATAGAGTCGAGTCACACATGCACACAGTTGACTTATTTTGCATTCACATGCTGTTCGGATGGTTCCATTTCCTGACTTGGGAAGTCATCTTCGAGTTCATGAACACTCCGAAGTCTTTTTCCCAACGCAGTTAAGCCCTAACCCTAATCTTATCCAATCAGAGTCAGAGTTAACCCTAATCTTAACCAATCAGAGACAGAGTTCCCAGAGTTTTGGCTTAATTGCATTGGGAAAAGCAAAGTAGCATTCATGATGGGGAAACAATGTAGACACTACAAAGAAGATGTGTTGTGTTCTATTGCTGAGAGTGTTTAAACAACACATTGATAGCTGTTTCCAGTTTTTGTGTGACAACAAAGAGCAAAGGAAATTATTCAGATGAGCCATGAAATATGATTAATTTCAAACATATGCATGTTAATCATAACAACATCTGTATTTGCTCAAAAGAATGGTGTTAGGCCCTTGAGTGCTCGGAAAGGCGCCCACAAACAAAATTTATTATTATTATACATTACATTTAACTTCATGCCATAATACAACATAATAACCAGGCCCATTCCTTGAGCCTAGGGTTAGAATGAGGTAGAAGTCTATTTGATGGATAGTGCCTTTCTTAGGATATGAGTTGTTCCAAGTAGTGCGATCTTCTGTAGTTCTTGTATTTTGATGTTACCCGGGATCCGTTGGGTGTATTTCTCCATTCTTTTTTTTTTTTTTACCAGGGCTCCTATACATACTGGTATTGTTGTGATTTTCATTCCCCACATTCGTTCAATCTCGATTTCAAGGTCTTTATATTTCAACAGTTTTTCAGTTACTTTTACTGAGGTGCTCCTTTCAGTCGGGATGGACAAGTCGATGAGTAGGCAGCTTTTTTCTTTTTTGTTCTTGATGATGTCTGGTCTGTTGACCTTTATCTCACGATCTGTCTGTATTGGCATGTCCCATAAGATTGTGATGTCGTCTTTTTCTGTTACTGTTTGGGGCTCATGCTCGTACCATTTTTCTTTTGTGTTGATGTTGAATTCTTTGCAGATGTTCCAATGCATGTATGTGGCAGCCATGTTGTGTCTTTGTAGGTATTCAGGTTTGGCCAGTTCAGTGCACCCTGCCACCATATGGTCAATGGTTTCCTGGAATTGACCACATATCCTGCACGCTCGGTCTGTGCCATCTTTGAGGATTTTGCTCCAGTAGTAATTGGTCCTGATGGCCTGGTTTTGGGCAGCGATGATAAAGCCCTCTGTTTCGGATTTCCGCCCAGCTGTTTTGAGCTATTGGTTGGTCATATGTTGGTCTACATCTTTCTCACCTACTCTTTTGGGTATTGCCCATGCATTTGTTTCCCTTCCCATTTTTGTTTCATTTGTTCTTGCTTTTTGTTTTTTCGGGCATGGTTGGTTGGAGCTTCATTTTCAGGTTGCAGTGCTACGGAGTACTTTTTGTTTTGTTTTTCATGCTCTCTAGCAATCATGAGAAGGGGGTCATTTTTGGTGTTAAGGTAAGTATCTAGGCCTATTGTTGTTTTGTAGGCAGTTTCTAGTTGGATTAGACCCCTGCCACCCTCGTTTCTGGGGAAGTACAATCTATCCACATCTGATTTTGGGTGGTGCATTCCCCCTAAGGTGAGTGTTTTTCTTGTTTTTCTATCTAGTTTCCTGATCTCTTCTATTTTCCAGTCGACGATGTTGAAGCTGTAAGTTACGACTGGTGTAGCCAGGGTGTTGATGGCTTCCATTCAGTTGGAGGCACTGAGTTCGGATTTTGTTACCATTCGTATTCTTCGGTAGTACTCCTTTCTAATCTTTTCTTTCATTTTGGTTTGTTGTATACCGTTCCTGTCCCCATGTTGCATCCCGTTTTGACACCCTTTTTGTTCTATGGGAAGTAGGTTGTTTTCTTCCAGGTGTTTAGGTGTTTGTAAACTCTCCCGGTGATGATAGATGTTAAGATCTTGTAGGTTGTAGGGAGACATGTGATGGGACGATAGTTTTTAGGGTTTTTGGTGTGTTCTGTTTTGGAAAGTAGGTAGATGGTACCAGTTGTGAGCCATTCAGGGCAGGGTTCTGGGTTGCTGATGCATCCATTGTAGGTGTTTGTCAGATCTTGGTGTAAAGATGGTAAGTTCTTGATCCAGAAGTTTGCTATCCCGTCATTACTAGGGGCTTTCCAGTTACTGGACTTCTGTATTGCTGTTTTTGTTTCTTCTAGGGTTATTTGTGGCCATTCTTGTTGGTTGGTTTGGATGTTCTCTTTCTATTTGGCTGACCCATCCAGAGTTTTTTTTGTAATTCTTTTGTTTTTCCCAGATGTTGCTCCAGAAGTTCTGTACTACTACTTCTACTTCTACTTCTACTTCTACTTCTTCTTCTTCTTCTTCTTCTTCTTCTTCTTCTTCTTCTTCTTCTTCTTCTTCTTCGTCTTGTTATTATTATTATTGTTGTTGTTGTTGTGTGAGATGGATATACAGCTTGCAAGTAAGAAATTACTACTTGCCAAGTTCACATTAAAACCTAATATTTAGAGCAGACTTTAATTATGTTTATTGATGTTGAATAGGGACATTAATGCTGATATAATGGGGCTGTCTTATCAAGACAAAGGGATTGTGTGGACTTCAACTGATTTTACATAGCTAATATTTAGTGTCCCGACACTTTGCACTCATCTTGGTTTCCAAAGCTATATGTGATCACATCTTCTTTTTTTTAAAAGAATGCATTCGCCCTCTATCTCAATATCCCAACTCAAGTCATACTTAAGTGTGGCACTGAATGGCAATTGATAATGGAGGTTGATGAAAACACATTCCAATGACACCTGCATGTAACCAAAGCCCAATTTGATTTATTTGCCCAGAAACTAGAAGAGAAAGGTATGGGTGATGTGCATCCCTGTAGAGGACCTGAGAATATACCTATGGTGGAGAAAATAGTCATGTTCCTCTGGTACCTGGCCAACTAAAACTCCTTCAGGGAGCTCCAAGGTGTTGCCCACAAAGACATCATGGAGGTTTTAGATCTAACCTGTCTCCTTGCTTCCTCATTCATCACATAGCCTACTGATTGTGAGAAGCAGACACTGCAGTGATCTTTAGAAGAGTATTTGGCATTGATAGCATTGTTGGAGCCATTGATGGATGCCACATTAGTATCCAGAGAGCACCTGTCAGGGGAGGGGACTGTCTCCACAGAAAGTTTTTCTAGTCAATACTACTGCAAGGAATAGTTGATGACTGGGAGAAGTTCATGGACATTTTCATTGGGCCTCCAGGGAGGGTTCATGGATCTAGACTGTTTAGGGCTTCTCTATTCTTTGAGAACTGGAGGCAGTCCATGCGTCAGTACAAGCTCTTGGGAGACACTGCCTGCATATCCCAAACCTACCGCTTCATCATCACCCCCTAAGCAAGACAAAGCTGCTGTGACGATGGACAACCACCAGCTGAATGCTTGGATCAGCCATGAAAGAGTGGTGGTGGAGGAGGGATTTGGACACCTGAGGAGGTGGCTGGGGGATCTTCAGAACACCCATGGGGACATTATGGTGAAGATCATTCTGGTATCATGTGCTCTCCACGTGTGCATTGGACTGGCAGAGGAGCCATGCAAAGAGCATCCAGACAGATGTCCCGGGCAGGAGGATGACAACCATTAGGCAACTGAGAAGGATGACAGGAGGTCCAGAGATGATGGATTATGTATACTTATACATATATATTAGGGCTTGGATGGCACGGTTGCGCAGTGGTTAGCATGGGCGCCTCACAGCAAGAAGGTCCAGGGTTCAAGCCCAGGACGTTTGTGGAGTTTCCATGTTCTTCTCGTATCTGCGTGGGTTTCCTCTGGATGCTCCAGTTTCCTCCCACAGTCCAAAGACATGAAGGTCAGGTGAATCAGCTGTACTAAATTATCCCTAGGTATGAGTGTGTGTGTGTGGGGGGGGGCTGTGATGGACTGGCAGCCTGACCAGGGTCTCTCCCCACCTGCCGCCCAATGACTGTTGGGATAGACTCCAGCATCCCCACAACCCAGAGTAGGATAAGCAATTTGGATAATGGATGGATGGATATATAAGGGCGGCATGGTGGCGCAGTGGTTAGCACGGTCGCCTCACAGCAAGAAGGTCCTGGGTTCGAGCCCTGGGGTAGTCCAACCTTGGTGGGTTGTCCCAGGTCGTCCTCTGTTTAGAGTTTGCATGTTCTCCCCGTGTCTGCATGGGTTTCCTCCGGGGGCTCCGGTTTCCTCCCACAGTCCAAAGACATGTAGATCAAGTGAATCGGCCATACTAAAATTGTCCCTAGGTATGAATGTGTGTGTGTGTGTGTGTGTGTGTATGTTGGCCCTGTGTGATGGCCTGGCAGCCTGTCCAGGGTGTCCCCCCACCTGCCGCCCAATGACTGCTGGGATAGGCTCCAGCATCCCCGTGACCCTGAGAGCAGGATAAGCGGTTCAGATAATGGATGGACAGAGATATAAGAGGGCTGGACCCGAATGTTAGACTATCCAGATATTCGTTCGTTGGGTAGGTATTCAGTTTTCAGGGATTCGGATATTTCTTTCTCTCTCGCTCTCTCTCAGTGTAGGCTATCAATAAAGGTGAACTGCAAAAATACATTTTGTCGGCATATTCTTGTACTACATTTCCATCCATTATCTTAACCACTTATGCTTGAGCCTATTCCAGCAGTCATTGGGCAGCAGGTGGGGGGACACCCTGGACATGCCGCCAGGCCATCACAGGGCCTACACACACACACACACACACACACACACACACACACACACACACACACACACACACACACACACACACACACACACACACACACACATTCATTCCTAGGGACAATTTAGTATAGCCAATTTATCTGTGAATGTTCTCATTCATCCAGGTCATGGTTATCCAAAGGAGTTGAATCAAGTGCAACTGGACTTGGTATATATCCGTGAAGACGTTTCACCTCTCATCCAAGAGGCTTCCTCAGTTCGTATAGCCAATTTACCTGATTTACATGTCTTTGGACTGTGGGGGGAAACTGTAAACCCACGCAGACAAGGGGAGAACATACAAACTCCACACGGAGGACGACCTGGGGTGACCCACCAAGGTTGGACTACCCCGGGGCTTAAAAACCCAGGACCATCTTGCTGTGAGGTGACCGCGCTAACCACTGCGCCACCGTGCCGCCTCTTGTACTATATTTGTACTTTTTAATTGCACTGTTAAAATGTGGAAATATATACTGTCTCCGCTTGGTCACGTGACATCAGTCTCACAGCAGTAACGTCACGCTTCAGTTCACGTTGGCCGTTAAAAGTAAAGACCGGGAGAGCTCAGCTGTGCTGCTGTTATTATAAATGCGCTACCTTGTTCTATTCATTAAAGTTCTTTCATTTATTTTTCGTTCTTTATTGTGTCGGTAATTGGTAAAAATAATAATTGTATTTCTGAGTGATTTGTGACTTCTTTGTCAGAAAGATTTCGGAGTATTATACTGTTAAGCCTGCTGTCACGGCTGTCTCATTAAAAGTATTGTTATAACAGAAATATGGGTTTTTTGTATCTCTGACTCTTGTTGGGTTCAGGTTGTAAAACGTTATAGATTTGGGCTAATAGCTGACTGAGATCTAGAACTGGAGTTGGTCCCCAACCACTGTTCCTAATGTATAGGAAGGGTTAAATGCAGAGGATAAAATTCGCGAGTATTGAGAAATGACATGAAAGAAATTATAAGTATACATCTTTTATAAATCTCACATTTGTTGGCACTAGTATGCTGTTTCTGCATTTTTCCCCAGCGCTTTGTTGGGCATTGTCTCGAATTTGGAGCTTATTGTAGAGTTATGGTGTGGTCACTTTAAATTACAGGCGAGTACTTATGACGTACACAAGTGGCGACCTCAGTTGTAACTTAGCATGGAAGTGTGATTAAAGCAGTTCAAGTGTTTAAAAATTTCATGTCGCCCTATGGCCACTATAGGTTCCTGAGAATTCCATATGGCATTTGCACAGGCAGCAAGGTGTTCCAAAATGTGATGGAGCAACTGTTCGCTGGACAACCCTGTGAGACTGTAGTAGACTATATTTTAATCTGGGGACGTACACTGCAAGAACATGATGATCATCTGAGACGGGTATTGAACAGAATTCGGACCATCAACTTGAAGCTCAACCCCGACAAATGCAAATTCAGAGTCCGCTGTGTCCACTATGTTGGCCACCTGCTAACCGCTGATGGTGTCAAGCCAGACCCTGAAAAAAACTAAAGCAGTGTGCAGCATGGCAAAACCGCAGGACAAAAAAGCCCTGCAGCAGTTCTTAGGCATGAAAAACTATCTGTTAAAGTTTATCCCTCAATACAGTGAGGTTACTCGTCCCCTGAGACAACTGATACACCAAGATATGGAGTGGACTTGGCATGAAGCCCATGATGCGGCATTGAACAAGCTGAAACAAGCAGTGACAAACCCACCAGTTCTACAGTTCTTTGACATATCGAAGCCAGTGGTCATATCCGCTGATGCATCACAACATGGTCTGGGTTCAGTGTGTCTCCAGCAAGGGAGGCCTGTGGCATTTGCATCACGTGCCCTCACACCCACTGAGTCAAGGTACACACAGATTGAAAAAGAAACGTTGGCTCTCATCTTCACAACCAAGAAGTTCCATGATTTCATCTATGGACATCCTGTCACAGTTGAAACCGACCACCAGCCTTTAATAACAATTCTGCTGAGGAAATCGCTTCACACCGCGTCACCTCACCTGCAGGGCATGATGTTGAAATTACATCGCTACAACCTGGATGTGATTTATAAACGCCGTAATTTTTGTTGCTGATGCTTTATCACGTGCATACCTACCAATGACTGAGCCTGCACTTACTGATGACCTTTTGGATGTCATGACAGTCCAAGTGCTGTCCTTACATCGCACAGATGAACTGAGAAATGCTGTGGAGAGGGATGTAATGTGTCAACAGCTGTCTGACGTTGTCCTGCACGGCTGGCCTAACAACGCGAAGGTATTACCCCACGCTCTGCATCCCTTCTTTTCAATAAGGATGAGTTGACTGTCGAAGATGGACTTCTGCTCCGTGGACAAAGACTAATAATACCCCCTGCACTGCAAAAATTCTATGTTGGCCAGCTGCACCAGGGCTCTCCCGGTATCGATGCCACCAAACGCAGAGCTCAGGAGACCACGTACTGGCCCTCAATGTACACAGACATTGAGAGGGAGGTGTCTCACTGTGCGGCCTGCAATGCTCTCACACCTCACCATGCAAAGGAACCACTGCACCTTCATGAAATCCCAGACCTACCATGGCCATTCACTGCAGCAGATATATTTGAATGGCATGCCAAATTACATTTAGTGGTTGTGGACTCTTACTCGGGGTGGTTGCAGCTAGACTACCTCCCTGATATGAAAAGCATACAGTCATCGCAAAGCTGAAGCAACACATAGTGTTCCTCATACCCTCATGACTGTCAATGGGACCCAATTCACTGGTAAGGACTTCTCAGACTTTGCACACACGTAGGACTTCAGACACATGCGGAGTAGTCCTCATTTCCCGCAATCAAATGGCCTTGCTGAGCGTGCTGTTCGATCTGCTGAGCACCTCCTGTAAAAGTGCTACCATGATGGCACGGACATCCAAGCTGCTCTCCTCCACACTCGCAACATTCCCTGTGATGGACCCCCTGTCCAGGTGGACCAGAACAGTCATATCAGTGACCAAAGCCATGCTCCGGCCAGCCGTCCACACTAATGCGAAAGCCACTATCACAAAAAAAAGAGAATGAGGGGGAAAGCATATCATGACTGCACCTCCCTGCATTAAGTCCAGGTCAGACCGTCAGGGTGCAGACTGCAAGTGATTTTGACAGGTTATCAAGAGTAGAGGGCCCAGCCCCTCAGCCTAACAGCTATATAATAACATCCCAAAGAACCAACTACATCAGGAATCGGCAACACCTTCTCTGAGTTGATAAACCCCCCCATCGGCCATTTCTGAGGACGACCTGCCACAAACTCCCGCTTCAGCAGGACCTGATACAGAAGATGTCCGCGCTGACACAGCACCATTCACACCGTCCATTGCCACACCAGAAATCACCTCAAGTGATTCAGGTGGTAGACAGCCTATCGTGACTCGCTCAGGAATCACCTCAAGTGATTCAGGTGGTAGACAATCTGTGGTGACTTGCTCAGGAAGAGTCAGCCACTACAACCAGCATTATCAGGATTACATCACCACTTTGCCTCAGTGACTGATAAAACTAATGTGTGCACTCTGAGAAATATTTTTCTTCCAGTGATTGATTATGGAGTTTCCTTGTTCTGTACCTTAGTTACACATGCCATCTCATCTTTTTCTGGCATGTGTGTTTGTCAGTTTCCTGTTAGGTGCTGTACCCCGCTCATGCTGTTGTGTTCAGGGATCTGTGCCGCTCAAGTTATGCAACATAGCTGTTGTTTGTGTTGCTGTAATGTATTTTGTGTTACATCTAGAGGAGGGGGAATGTAGAATTATGGTGTGATCACTTTAAATTACAGGCGAGTACTTATGACGTACACAAGTGGCAACCTCAGTTGTAACTTAGCAGTACGAGTGTGTAAAACTTAATTGGTCTACTGTGGAGTTTATAGGCATATTACACTTATTATTATGAGCATTCACGTAGGTCTATGATTTATCCATGATAAGAAAAAACCGTCACAAGCTTTTATTATGTCACAAGAAGTGCACAGATAAGACCACGTTCAACCAAATCCCTCGGGATTACAAACATGCATCAAATACACCAAACCTTTTGGAAAATGTTTTTTTATTAACAAATAACAATACAAACAGCAATACTGTAGAACAACAGACTCCTTAACAATTAATGCCTTTAATTAAATCGAAAGACACGTGTTGAAGCGCTATGCCGTCCATCTCAGCCGAGAAGAGAGTCTGGCTGACTCCCCCACTGCAAAACCAATATCAACGATATGTAGAGCTAGATTTAAGATTAGGAGTTGGAATCATGAATGATGCAATTTCATTGTATTCAACATACCTGCTGCTCATTGGACAGGGGCCGCCTGGACAGGGGCACTTGCACTCTCAGATGCTGTGGTTGCAGAGGCTGTACTTGCACCAATGTTGTGCTTGCAAGCGCGGCAGAGGAATGTGCTACAGGGGCACACCCGGTCAGTATTAGTTTAATTTAATTGTTAGTGCTTTATCTACATAAAGCATGGGATCCCCTTATATTTTGAATAGCATCTGGGTGATGAGTTGTCTTGAGACTAACATCCCAGTGACGATTCATGTTCCTATCCAAATATGCTGAAAGAATCTGAAGCTTTAGAAAGTGATTTTGTCCCAGACTTGTTGCTGTACCAGTACATTCCCTAAAACCACTAAAATATTGCTTTACCTGACTTATCAGGGTTAATACTAATAAATAACTTTTCTAACTGATCTAGGTCACTATGTGGACAGCAACTAACAATTACAACCTAAAAGTTATTAATAGTATACCATGTGGCTTACAAATTACATGGGAGCAAAATATTGATATGCAATACGTTAATTAAGAAAAGGTTTCTTGCCTTTCTTTCTTTTTCTTTCTTTCTTACTTACTTAGTTTTGTTTGCCACGTGTCTGCATATATGACATCACTAGTCAGCAAGTCGTGTACCAAAACTTTCTCCAACTTCCTGAGTTGTTCTGACTTGAGGGGGCATTCACATGAATTTTCTCAGTCGAGAACCAATTTTTCTAATTATTCTGACATCACATGAATGCATGATCAGATCGGGCAGTGACAGTGTCAAAACATTGTGTATTCAAGTATGATTCTTGAAACTAAACCAGAAGTCAATTGTATTTTGCAAGTCAGCAAATCATTCACATCTGATATCAGCACAGGAGAACTGGAGGGACACTGGATGAACCAAAAATAATAACCTCTGTCTTAATTTCACAATATAATAAAGTTGGGAAAACAGTTTACGCTCACGAATCTGCGACTCACATCTACGGTTGACTCAGATCGGCAGCGACTTGATTAAAAGTTATTTTTAAAAAAATTCTAATCCAAAAAATGCTTAGGTTGTCATGTAACAACTTCCTCTAGGTTACAGTCAAAACAGGAAGTGTTGCATACTCTTGTTGCTGCACGATCTGAGTCAATCATAGATGTGAGTCACACATGTGCAAATGGTTTACCCAGCTTTACTACATTATGAAAAGAAAGACAGGTTAGGGTTTGACCAAAATGGTCACATAGCAAACGTATTCATTTTGGAAAGTGCAAGTTCATATTAAATGTGGTTGCATTTGTGCAAGGTTGGGTGCACATCCACAGACTGACGGGCAAAACGTTTTTTAGGTAGTTTTTTTTTTTTTTAGCTTGAGCGCTGCATATTAAAAGCCCCCCCCCCCCCCCCCATATGTCCCATTCAATCGACTTGGGCATTGTGCAGATGTCTTATAATGGCAGGAAAAACACTGTTTTTTCCGTCGGTGTGTGCGTGTATCTGTCCGCTGCTAATCTCGCACACTACTGGTTCTTTAGGCCTAATAATTTTTGTGCACAGTTATGACTGTATGATCAAGACTTCTCATGGTTGCAGTGATTTAAAACCTTTGAAAAACCTGTTATATACTGCAACTGAGTGCGAGCTCCTCAGCTGGTTTTTCCAAGCACCGGAGAAGGGGAGCTCCACAGGCAGTGCCTCCGTATTTTCCCTTCTCCCGGTAGGTGAAAAAAAGGGGTGGTTTGTCGCCAAGTCTGAGCGCCGGAGAAGGGTAGATAAAACAGGCAAGGATCTTTTATAGTTGCATTAGCAATTAGACGTCTTTCCGGGAAAAACTGTTGGCTTCGCCCACCAGACCCCATGTATAGGCATACCCATAGTCAAATGTCTGGGAGGCGACGAATCACTGAGCAGATCTTTAAAAAAAGACGGGGCACACTGACAGCACTCCCACACGCCTGCTCCAAAAAAAAGTATTGGATGTCCGGAGGAATTCAGTTGCCCCCCTTGAAAGTACATATTTGCCAGGGCACAGTCAGGAAGAGCTTGCACTCCAGCTTAGCGTTCAATTAGGCACAGACGCTCTCTCTCGGCTCTCGCCTTGGTTTCTTTTGGACGTTTAGGTGCAGCCAAACAAAAAATAAGCAGCCATGGAAGCCATCAAGAAGAAAATGCAGATGCTCAAGCTCGACAAGGAAAATGCCTTGGACAGAGCTGAGGAGTCCGAGGGAAACAAGAAAGCAGCAGAGGATAAAGACAAACAGGTCGGCATGTCTTTCTTGGCAAATCCCAGAAAGATCCGTAGAAAACGGCAGGAGTACCAGTGGCTGTAAGCAGCTGCCCTCTCATACCAGTGCGCCGGTTAAATGGATCACCTCTTCAATATGGATTTATTACTTTCATGGATAATCGAAATAAGGATTTGACCAACAATTAATTTGTTATTTTTCTCAGTTTTGGGGAATGTTTTAAATCTTTATCTCAACTTTTTTTTGAGGTGGGGTGGGGGGGCAATTTATGATATCCATATCAGTCATGTTAATCTTTTTTGACAGTAGTATTTAAACTGATTTACAGCAGGACATGTTGACTGTATTTATCTAATCACAATTTGTAATTGAGTGTTGATGCAATATTAAACTTGATCATATTTATGCATGTCTAATTAGAGGATGATATAAGAGTTGGAAAAGAAATTGCACGTTACCGAGGATGAAAGAGATAAAGTGTTTGAGGAGTTCCAAAGTGCTGAGGAAAAGTTGCTGAGCGCCGAGGAGGTTGCCACCAAGGTATTTTGGTTGGAGTTGCATGACTTCCTCTAACTTTTCTTCTTTCTCTTTCTCTGTCTGTCTGTTCATCTGTATGTTTGTCTCTTTTGTGCTCTTTTGTTCACACACACACTGTTTCCCTGCTGAACACCAACTGAACCTGTCCATGCTAAAACACACCTCAGCTTGAGGATGACCTCGTAAGTCTGCAGAAGAAACTGAAGGGAACTGAGGATGAGTTGGACAAGTACTCAGGGGCTCTTAAAGATGCCCAGGAGAAACTTGAGCTGGCTGAGAAGAAAGCCACTGATGTAAGTAGAGAAGGGTAGGCCTGCACAACCGCACCATTATTTCAACAAGCTTGCCCTTGCATCTTTTACAAATGACGGTGCAACACCATCAGACTCATCTGTCTCTTTGAGGGTGCAATTCAAATGCGTAGATGAAATAAAGATGTATTATCTTACATCCTGATTAACCTGAACAGGTGGGTGTCTCACAGCCGCACCGCATTGGCAACAGAAGTGGAAAAATGTGTTTAAACAGACTGATGTCCATTGTTGTTGAACTGTCATGTCCTATTTTTGACATTAGCTGCATTTACATGGACTCTAACATTCCACTAATAATCAGAAAAATAGTCGAATCAGAAAAAAATAAAAATATCTCATGTAACCACAATCGGAAGAAACTGGCCCAATCGGAAGGAATTTTCAATCGGGTTGAGAGGAGTGGTGTAAACCTTTTGATAATCCGTTCAATAGAAAAATGTTAGCACCTAATAAACACGTAAATGCTTAATCTGATCATTTCTCTGTTGTTGGAATTAATATATTCTTTCTGCCTATGTTTGCCCCATGTGGGGAAACATTATGTGATGTGAACGAATTTCCAGGAGGGACAGAAACATGGTGGTAGCAAAAAAAAAACTAGTCTGTGGCTGATACAACTTTTTTGTTGGAGACCTTAAAAGATTTAAGAATTGTTGAAGGATGTTTAAAATGCTCAAAACAACAAGTTGTTCAAATAAGTGTTTGAAAAGATGAATGAAGCTGGAATCCACTGAATCATCAACCAATCAAAAACTGCTGGAAAAGTTTGAAGGCTGCATACTACAAGGATAAAAGTCAAAAGCGGTTCCGACCCAGCCAGTTTCCAATTTTACAGCCTTATGAATGATGTAATGGCAGAGAGTGACATTGGCGAACATGACTTGGTATGGTGTGGCTGCTGGGTTGGAGGATGGATAAATCGCCTGAGGCTCTTGTTCCTACTCAAGAGGATAGCAGCATTACTGGTAAGTTCAATCTTAACAGCTAATGCTAACGTCACAACATTAGCTAACATTAGCTTAATAAACGGAGCGTGTCTATGTTCCCTCAGCAACTGTTCCCTCAACCCCATGTTCCTTCAGCCTAACCCTAACCTAACTTTATCAATTCACAAGGGAACATAGGGCTGCCCCCGAATAAACATGATGCTGGTGAGGTTGGCACATAATTAGAAAGAACAGCAGAAATGCAAATATTGTTCCCAGGACACAATGTGAGCCATCTTAAAAATTGTTTTAACAAGCGAAACCACTTCTTCCGCACTTCCTGATTCATTATTCTCACACCATCCAACCTTCTCTCTCTTATTTTCTTCATTCATCAGCCCCTCCAAGTACTCCTTCCACCTTCTCAACACACTTTCCTGGCATGTCAGCACATTTCCATCTCTATCCTTCATCATCCTAACCTGCTGCACATCTTTCCCAGCTCGCTAACTAATCGGTACAAGTATTTTTCTCCTTCCTTATTGTCCCACCTCTCATACAACTAACTCGCCATATGCCATACTTCTTTTCCTTAGCCTTTGCCACCTCTTTCTTCGCTTTACACACCTCCTTGTACTCCTGTCTACTTTCTTCATCTCTGATGATCCTACTTCTTCGCCAACATCTTCCTCCGTGTACTTTCCTGCACTTCCTCGTTCCACCACCAAGTCTCCTTGTCTTCCTTCCTCAGTCCAGATGACACACCATGTACCTTCCTAGCTGTCTCCCGCACTATTTCTGCAGTGCTTGCCCAGCCATCCGGCAACTCTTCACTACCACCCAGTGCCTGTCTTAACTCCTCCCTGAACTCCACAGAACAGTCTTTCTTCTTCAACTTCCACCATTTCATCCTTGGCTCTGCCTTCACTTTCTTTCTCTTCTTGATCTCCAAAGCCACCCAACAGACCACCATCTGATGCTGCCTAGCTACATTCTCCCCTATCACCAATGGCAATTTCCAATCTCTTTCAGATTGCACCTCCTGCATCAGATATATTCACCCTGTGTGTACCTTACTCCATGCTTATACATCATGCTGTTCCTCCCTCTTCTTGAAATACATATACACCACAGCCATTTCCATCTTTTTTACAAAATCCACCACCATCAGTCTTTCCACATTCCTCTCCATGATACCATACCTACCCATCACTTCTGTTTCCTTCACCAACATACCCACTGAAGTCTGCTCCAATCATCACTCTCTCCTCCTTGGGTGCACTCCTCACCACCTCATCCAACTCATTCCAGAATTCTTTCTCTTCCATCTCACAACCAAACTTGCAGGGCATATGCACTGACAACATTTGTCGTGACATGTTCGATTTCCACCTTCACACTCATTACTATGTCCGATATTCTCTTCACCCCCAACACACTCTTGACATACTCTTCCTTCAGCATTACCCCTACCCCATTTCTCCTCCCATGCACACCATGGTAGAAGAGTTTGAACTCACCTCCGATCCTCCTGGCCTTACTCCCCTTCCACCTGCTCTCTTGCACACACAGTATATCTATCTACTTTCCTTCTCCCCATCATATCAGCCAGCTCTCTGCCTTTACCAGTCATAATGCCAACATTCAAAGTTCCGACTCTCACTTCCATACTCCTACCCTTCCTCCTCTCCTGTTGCCTCCAGACATGCCTTCCCCCTCTCCTTCGCCTTCGCCCATCAGTACCATAGTTTCCATCGGCACCCTGCTCGCCAACTGTACTGGTGGAGGCCATTGGTAACACGGGCCTCGACCGATCCGGTATGGAAATCTGATTTATGATCCGCATATTTGATTTGGCATAGTTCTTAGGATCAGTATCAACTAAAGGAGATGTGAACGTGTTTCACACACTTGTACTGGTCGTAGTTGACCTCTGGGGGTGTGCTGTGATTCAATTCATTGCAGCTGAAGCTGATACTATTTATTTATTTATTTGGATTTTTCTCCCCAATTGTACCTGGCCAATCACCCCGCTCTCTGAGCCATCCCGGTCGCTACTCCACCTCCTCTGTCAATCCGGGGAGGGTTGCAGACAACCACATGTCTCCTCCGATACATGTGGAGTCACCAGCCGCTTCTTTTCACCTGACAGTGAGGAGTTTCACCAGGGGGACGTAGCATGTGGAAGGATCACACTATTCCCCCCAGTTCCCTCTCCCCCCAAACAGGCACCCCAACCGACCAGAGGAGGCGCTAGTGCAGTGACCAGGACACATACCCACATCCAGCTTCCCACCCGCATACACGGCCAATTGTGTCTGTAGGGACGCCTGACCAAGCCAGGGGCAACACGGGGATTCGAACCGGTGATCCCGTGTTGGTAGGCAACGGAATAGACCGCTACACTACCCAGACGCCCCAAGTTGATACTATTTGAACTGGGCCTGTCTTGTCAGTAAAGAAGCAATTGTTATAAACAGGCAATCAATCTCATCTTGTGTTATTTTAGGAGATGACGAGACATAAAACTAAACAATTACCAATGGATCACAATAAAACTTTTAGAGGTTTATTCTATGTGCACTGAATCTTCATGATCTAATTGATAAACACACACACTGCTGCCGAGTGCATCTTTAAAAAGCCGCCGTAGCATTTAGCCCATCTTCACATAGTCCCATCTGTGCATTGCAGGGTGTCGTTTCGCCCTATGCCAGCTTCAAGAAAATCCTCCTATAGCGGTTACCACCTTGTGCTCGGAGAAATACTAAAAATTGGCTGGCTCTACATCTCTGGAGGCAGTCAAATGACAAATAAAATTGTTGCAAGACCAAGGAGACGGTACTGAAGAGAGAGCTGAATGATTACAGAAAGAGTTGGTCCTGGAGAGGAAAACCAGATGCGGTGGCCGCACCAGCAGCCACACACTGAACCATAGGACATGATGGTAACTGTTTTCATTTCTGTTTCATTTACTTAGTTGAGGTTTCTTTTTTAGCACATGACACCCAGAATGCATGTATACAGACAGATGAATAATGACACATAGATTTTGGTTTTATATTACATACGCTCAAATTTATTAGCAGTTTTTGACAGCAGTTATCTATTTGGAGTGCTGTGGAAGTTGCAAATAAACATAGGTGAACAACTTCTCTCTTTGGCTACACCAATGCGTGTTGATTTTATTTTTCACACCCCGCCCTGCACCAACATGGTGCTGCATTTCCATGGCTACCCACTGAGCTCTTAAAGTGAGCATGTCAACTTAATACGACAACAGGCCGTGGTGAATTATGTCCATAAGTCAATTAAGTGTCCACTACAGTGCACACATTTAGTTCACTTTGTTTTGTCAATTTTGCTATGTTGGTTTTCATTAACCTAAATTATTTCATTTTCATGAAGTTAATTTTGTTTTCTTTGAGTTACCAGTTCTTGGGGTTGCTGCTGGAGTTGTCTAGCTGGACAATAAAAGAAGTCCCAGCTTCATCAGACGTGCTTAAATGGTGCTGGTTGCCAATTGGACTGCACCATGTTCCTCCTGCATCATGTGGAGGGGCTGTATTTTCTAGTTTGATTTTTGTTATTTCTTTGACAACTGTTTTTGTTACTGTTGTTTGGTTGTCTTAGTCGATCCTCCTGTGTGTCTGAATGGCCTGATCACTATACGGTTCCCCCATGTCTCAGTTTGTTCCGTCAGTTTGAGCTGTTCAGTTTTCTTTTGTTAATGCTTTTTTAGTTCTGTTATTTTGATAGTTTATGGGCCCAGAATTATTGTCAGAAGTATTTTTGTTTTTTGTTTTTTTGTTTGTTTTTTGTAAATAAAACAGAAACATTTTTCAAAAAAAAACCCCACCTGTGTCTCTGGTCTACCAGGTCGGTCCATGACACCAGAAGTAAGCATGTTTAACCATTTGGGCTGGCAGTTAACCTAAGCAAGCTGACGCTTGAACATAGAGGAAAACACACTTGAAAATTTCCCATCTCATCATTGTCTCCGTTTGTGCAACAGTTTGAACTTGTGCAGGTTGAACCAACATAGTGGAATATGTTCTATTTGTGTATGGCAGTGCTGTAAAAACTAGCTGCCGTGCATTTGGGTGGCCCAGTGGTTAGCACTGTCACCTCACAGTAAGAAGGTCTTGGGTTCGAACCCCAGTGTTGTCCAAGTTTGGGGTCATCCCAGGTCGTCCTCTGTGTGGAGTTTGCATGTTCTCCCCGTGTATGTGGTGGGTTTTCTCCGGGTGCTCCGGCTTCCTCCACCATCAAAAAGACATGCATGTTAGGGTTAATACTCCTGTCTGTGCCCCTGACCGAGGCATGGCAAGATGAGCTGGAATTGGTCCCCGGGCGCTGCATGGTGGCTGCCCATTGCTCCTAGCTACATAGCTAGGATGGGTTAAATGCAGAGCATAATTTCCCCACGGGGATTAATAAATTATACCAAAATAAATGTAAAAAAAGAAATACACCTTCACATCCACTTTGGTAGCCTAGTGAGCTTAAAAAAGCTTAAAAACCATGCGTTTCTGCGAAACAGCTATTTCTTACCACAAACAAAAATTACACGAGTGGTGTGTGACTGGTTAGCTGCTGATGCCAGGACCAGCTGAACCATCATATCATATCACAGTGTCGCATCACCCCATTTTGATTCTAGCTTCACAGATGTTGATGCACTTTCTCGCAACTGAGAACATTTCTGACTTTACTACTGTGGTAGGTGAGGGTCTATCATGCAAAAGTGCAGAAGATTCAGATGTGATTTGTTTTTTTTGTTGTTGTTTTTTTTACATTTTTATATTCAGCAAAGAAATTCAGCTGTGGCTTGACATTGATATGGCCTGCTATGTTTGCTTATGTCCTCTGAGTCCTATGATTTGTCCATATAAGGACAAGAGTTTCGCATAAAAGGAGAAAAGCATTCTCTTGAGCTCCAACCCCTGATGTCACAGCCACATTACAATAATTAATCTATCAAATAATTATATTTTACACAATACCACATCTCCCTTACTTTGAGGACAAAGGATAGACTACACTTGTCTCTGCAAGTATTAAGGGGTTTATTCTGCCCTTCCCTTTTGCTGGAAGACCTGTCCCCGTTCTAGTATTTCTAATAAAGCTTACACATTATGATTACCTTTAAACTAGTGTGCTGTGCATTCTTTAGTAACTTGTACTTTTGCTTTCCAAACAACTATAGCAAGAACAAATTCACCTTTCAAAGATCAAGTCTCTTTGGTTTTATGACCTCCCTTCCAGACCTTGTTCAGATAGTCTTTGGGGACCTGTCTGCTGGGTGAGGTTGTCTCTGGTGGACTTGGTTGTGGATGAGTGGGTGAACCTTCCACTGTAGGCCCTTCAGTGTTGACTTCCTCATAGTTATTCTGCAGTAACAGTTGCAGTTCTGCAGTGATGTTGATTTCTTCTGTGTGCCATGGCCCATGAGGCACCTGGATAAGATAAGACCGAGGAGTGATGGGTATAGATAGCACTGTGCCCTGGACTTTTGCATTGGTGATCCACGCATCTTCTCCAGGTACAAGTGGCTCCAAATTTCTCACTCTGTGTCTTGTCTAAATTTCTTTAATCTTTCCACCGCTTCTCCCTTTCTTTGGCATCCAGTGTCTAGTAGTCAGAGAAAGCTGGATTCAGCAGGGCTGGAAGGGTAGATACTGTAGTGCGAAGTTGGCACCCCATCAACAGTTGTGCTGGGGTGTAGCTGTTCTGTAGAGAAGTTGCTCTGTAAGTCAGCAATGCATGATAGGGGTCTGGTGCTTTCTTCAACCGACTTTTTGCTGTTTGCACAGCGTGTTTTGCTTCCCCATTGCTTTGAGGAATCTTGGGGGTGCTTGTGATGTGCTTAAAGCCATACTCTGCTGCAAAAGCTGTGAAGTGACTACCTGCACAAACATTGACTTAAGGTGCACTACCACATCCGTGGACCTTGTTGGTGTCAGCTGTGCAATCTCCACATATCTTGAGAAGTAATCTGCTACTAGTAGATAATTCCTGCTTTTCAGTGTGAACAGGTCAGCTCCCAATTTCTGCCAATGCCTGTGTGTTATCTTGGTTGGCATCATTGGCTCTCTGACGTTCGCTCACTCTTGGATGCAGGTTCTACATGTCAGCACTAGATCATTCAGCTGGCTGCTGAGTCCTGGCCACCTTACCATCTGCTTGGCTCATTCTCTACACTTCGTCACTCTCAGGTGTCCCTCATAGTTTCTGCAGCATGTCATCTCTCATTGTTGATGGAATAACCAGCCATGTTCCCCACAGTGGCAGTCCATCATGTCCAGTCAGCACCCCTCGCTCAGCCCAATAGTATCTCAACACCCGCTGTGGTCTGCTTTTGTCTGGCCAGCCTTCTTTGCAGTACTCCATCAGTGCAGAGCATGTACCATCAGCTTTCAACTGCTCACGAAGGGTGCTCAGATAATCTCCACTGTGTTCTCTAGTAGGCTTGCATCTGCTTGTCTTCTTGTAGCTTTCAGAGGAGCACAAGCTAAGGTGTCAACTGTCAATAGGTTTTTGCCAGTGTCATGTGTGACTGCGTAATTATACCTCATGAGCCTCATCCGAAATCTTTGAATTTTTGGCGGAAGCTCATCTAATGCTTTCTTTCCCAGTAGTCTCACCAACAGCTTATGGTCAGTTTCCATCTCAAAGGGTCTGCCAAGGCTTAAACCGCTGAACCCCTCTTACGCCCATGTTGATGCCAGTACCTCTTTCACCACCTGACCATACTGCTGCAGTTGGCATCAATGACCGCGATGCATATGCCACAGGTGACCACACGGTGTCACTCTTCTGTCGTAGGACTCCCCCAATCCAAAAGAAGATGCATCATTAGACTTTCAGTTCACTTTTTGGGTTGTACAGTGTGAGCACTGGTTTGGATGAAAGCTCTTTCTTCAAATGATTTAAGACTGACTGCTGCTCTGTTCCCCAGAACCAGTGGTCCTTCTTTGAGAAGTCCCGCAGCACAACCTCTGCTAGGTTGGGAGGGAATTGTCCTAGCTGATTAACCATGCCCAGAAAACTTAATTCACTGACATTTCTTGGCTCATCCATCTACTCTTATCGCTCTCATCTTCTCTGGATCTGGCTTCACACCATCTGATGAAGTCTCATGACCCAGGAATCTGACTGTGTGGCATGTGAGCTCACATTTGTCCATGTTGAGTGTGACGCTGGCCTTCTGTGCTTTCTCTAGCACTGCATGTATGCATCTCATGCTCCTCCTATGTCTTCCCCCTGACAAGGATATCATCCATATGACACAACACACCCTCCAGGTCACTGGTTACTTCGGTCACCAACATCTTTTGGAAGTGCTCTGGTGCTGATGCTATGCCAAAGGGTAAGCTATTAAAAAATATCACCCAAAAGGAGTAATGAATGTGGTGTACTTTGCAGACTTTTTCGTTAATGGTATCTGTCAGAAGTCCATGTTAGTATCTAATTTGCTAGTGCCAGCTAGCATATCTATAGAGTGTGCTCGATGGAAGGCAAGATATATATTTCCCTACATACGGCTTCATGAAGTCCACACAAATGCGAACTGCACCTGATTTCTTTGGAACCAATACCATTCCGGAACACAAATCAGTTGGCTCTTCACTCTTGCTGAAGACACCTATCTTCTCCATGCGATCCATCTCCTCCTTTACTTTACCCATAAGCAGTAGATGGACTCTGTGTGGTGACTGGAGAGAGAAGGGCACAGCGTCTGGCTTCATCTTAATTGTGTACAGCCTCTGAACAAGACCTAGGCCATTGCACAGCTTTGGGTATGTATGTTTGTCGGTCTCCATGGTGATACTATCTAACCTGGATACTAGCTAGAGCTTTGTTATTGCAGGCCTACCTAACAGTGCAGTGTGTAGGTTTTTCATGACAATTGTCTGCAGCAGTCTTTTTGCCTCTGTCCAGTGTTTCTTTGGCTACATTCAGCACAGAGAGCAAAGTGACTCCTAGCCCTAGCAATGGCCTCATTGCCTCTGCCAGGCTCTCAACGTCTTGTCCCACTGTTATGTCATGGTACACCTCAGCTGGAAGGACAGTGACATCAGCACCAGTGTCTATTTTAAAGCATACTTTTTTATGTCTCACATGAAGCTGCACTGACCATGAGTCTTCTCCAGCATCTACTGTTCCAAAGAAAAAGCTGGCTTCATCTGCAGTGACTGCAATGCAAAGATATTGCATTGGCTCTGCATACTTTGCCATAATGTCCACAAGTGTGGCATACAGGATCTTTCACAGGGCATTCCCATTTTGGATGTAAGGGCATTTTCCCACATCTTGCACAAGCTTTTGGTTCAGGCCGTGCACGGAATTTCCCCTTGTCTTGTATCTGTGACTGTGAATTAGGCTTTTTGAAGAATTTGAAATTTCTGTAACTTTTACCATGAACAGCATCAACATTCAAGCATTTAATTGCACAGCTGCTTGAGGCAAATTTGTAATTTGTGATATTGGATTATACAAATAAAATTGACTTGACTTGCTCCCCTCAAGTCAGATTGCTGTCTTCTAACTTCTTTGGGTTGCCTCACCCTCATAATGACACTCTCAAGTGTTATATCTCTGTCTAGCTGCAGTTTTTCAAACAGCACGTTATTTTTCAGGCCCACAACTAGCATGTCACGAGCTGCCCATAGTTGCAATGTTCGGCTAATCCATAGAGTGCCATGATAAAAGAATTCACCATTTCACTTGGCTGTTGCACTCGCTGATTAAACTTCACTCACTTGTATATTACATTCTTCTTGGGCATGAAAAATGTATCAAAGCCTGCATTAACGGATATGTACTGCTTCCGCATTTCTTCAGTTAAAGTTAGCTTATGCACAGCTTCAGCTTAATCTCCCATGCAATAAACAGGTATTCGCCTGTTTTCGTCTGTTGTTGCATTTAGGTTGCTTGCAAACCGAAAATGCTTGAATCTCCAGATCCACCGCTCCCTTTATTGTGGTTTAGCGATGTTGAAAGGCTCTGGAGGTTGGGTTGTGAATGTAGCAGTCGGAGTTGCTTGTGGTGCTTCCATCACTCTTTCCATCCCTCACACACAGACAACTTGGCAATCCTGGACAATTGAGCTCCAGCGTCTTCAGGTTGACTACTTCTGTCACCATGTCACATTATGCTATGTAAATTAGGTTCTTGTACAACTTGGTGTAAGGTTAATGCAAAATGTTTTATTCAATCACTGTAACTGGAACATTCAGTACCTCTCATCATGCGTATCTCTCCCATACTTCCATTCTGTTGAACTCCAACCCCTGATATCACACCCGCATTACAATAGTAAACTTATTTAAATATATTTTACACAATACCACACACAGAACGGGAAGTACATCTTACTGCCATTCAAAGCCTTCTCATCATCTCAATACGATAGTCTGTATAAAACATTAAATACTTGGGGGTAAAAAAGAAACCAATATTTGTTGATATGATGGAAGTTTATTCACAAGCAACTTGAGATGCACTTTGCCCCTGAATGGCAAACCTTAAAGTCTGCACAAGGTGGGCTACCAGGAAGTAACTTACGAGAATTGTGGAGTTTGTTAATTCTACTACTATATAAACTATGTTTGCTTCTAGATAATGAAATATATAATGAAGAGCAGGAATGGAGAAGCAGACACAGGTGTAGTGAATCTGCTCTCATTTTCAGATTTTTATACAAACACAACCCCTGTAACAATTTAAATTGCTGCATTTATGCTTTCCTTACGGTAAAGGAAATTTTCACTACAATTATTTGCTTGTCATCTGCTTAGCAGTAATATGCAAATAGTCCTCGGGCCATATGAGAAGGTGAAATTCTGCTAAAATGCATCTAAGAGCCATCTTGGGACTAATCTGGTTGTATGAACGGTCATTGAGGTTAATTTTCCTCGGCATTTTGACTTGGGCCTTGTTAATGTTCTCTCTGGGGCGTCGTAATTCAGAAAGATATTGAACCTTTCAGCCAGGGCCCTTGTCATCATTATAGCCAGTAAGAAGCACCAGGAATCTATCGGAGAAAGTCCTGGGCTTTTTCTCAACAGGTGGTACTTGTTGAGACCATTATGATTAAACACGGTACATTAGATGGCATAAACTGGCCAAGTTAACTGAAAAATCAAAAATGACCTTCATTCTTTGTGTTGATGCTTGTCTCTTGATCATATCTGGTGCATCTGAGTATGAATGTGAGCACGCGAACATGAAACCCTGATCCTGGTCCATCAAGAATTGGTGACCTCAGAGCTTTTTTAACATGCTGGTCTTCTCTTTCTAGGCTGAGGGCGATGTAGCTTCCCTTAACAGACGTATCCAGCTGGTTGAGGAGGAGTTGGATCGTGCTCAGGAGCGTCTGTCCACTGCCCTGGTTAAGCTGGAGGAGGCTGAGAAGGCTGCTGATGAGAGCGAGAGGTCAGTTATTTTGAGTGGCAGAGAATTAAACCTTTGCTTTCTGACCATGTTCCTCTTGTCCTGTGCCTGCAGGGACCAGGTGGCTCAGGGGATGAAGAAGCCATGAGGCTGTTTCTATCCCTTTGTTTGTGGCTATAAACGTGCCCCGCCTACCCTCATTGTGCTGTCGGGTTTTAATCCCAGACGAATCACACCACAGTAGCTGATACAAGACAGCATGCAGCCCTTTTCTGTTTCAAATCTTAAACTATTCTGAATCCCCCCCCACACACACACCAGAAAGCTGCTAAGCCCTTGACTTTGAAAAGAGCATATTAAAAATTCCCCAGGTAGTATTAATGTACATTGGGCATCAGAGCCCTCTGGGAGACTGTCATCCATCTGGTCGTCCCTAGGTTCTTTCAGTCTGCCTGGGACTGTTATCTTGATTGTGTCATACCAGGGCCCAGACTGGAATTGACTCCTAACACATCTCACCTGTTGTTTACTCATACAGAGGCATGAAGGTCATTGAGAACAGGAACATGAAGGACGAGGAGAAGATGGAACTACAAGACGTCCAACTGAAAGAAGCCAAGAACATTGCTGAGGAGGCTGACCGCAAATACGAGGAGGTGAGTTTCTCAGCTCATGGCAACCCATTTGACTGTTGCTATTGAGGAGCTACCACATAACCACTTGCTATAACCAAACATACAGATGCCAATTTTGTATGATACACAGTACATTGGCAGTCTCTATAATCAATAGTGCCTGGACCGTTGGTGGGTTTTCCTAATTATTTGTAGTTGTGGGCTTGTGCAACCACAATTCTTCATTTCATCAGTTGAAAAGTAAACTCAGTCTTCTAACACAAACATGCACTGTTTCTTAAAAGTTTGAGTAGATACAATTATATTTGATTTGTTCAGTTTTGACTTAGAAAATGGTGTTAAGACCACCACCTCTTTTTCAAAGAATGTCCTCCTAATCAACCCCAGGTGCGGCATTTGTTCTAATTATAGTGCATTGATTGTTCTTAACATATTGATGTGCTGCACTTAAAGGTTGCTCGTAAGCTGGTGATCATTGAGAGTGACCTGGAGCGCACAGAGGAGCGTGCTGAGCTTTCAGAAGGGTAAGCCATTACACTTCTGTGTGCCATCTGCACTTTAACTTGCTTGTATGTGGATATTTTAAGTTCAGCTTTTTAATGCCAAAACACTAACAACACAACAAGTTTCCGTTTTGCTCAATGTGCCCTCTCCCCCTATTGCATGTGCTGCTAATTTACATGTCACCATGGTTTGAATGGTTTTGGCTTTTCATGTGCCACACCTACTAACAGACTGGCTCGGAGAGTGGAGGAGAAGCTAAGAACTTTAGACCAAAGCATAAAATCACTGAACTCCTCAGTTTCACAGGTAACAGCAGACATACACTATATGTGGTTGTGAGTTTGAGAAGTGACTGCTTATCTGTAACTTTCTTATACTTTGCTGAATTAATCCTCTGTCTTGCTCACCGTGCTTGTAGTTCTTTTCCTCCTTTGTGCTCTTCTTATTCTGGGTATATCAGACTCCCCTCTAACTTGGCAGGAATTGTGCAAGAACAACACCTCACAATGACAGGCACTTTTCAAAGCATTCAAAGTCTTGAAAGTAAAACTGCATTCTCCTAAGCATGGCTTTAAAGTCTACTCTGTGTGTCACATTCCTGCTCTGTTGGGACTATGGGATACTTAGGGTTCTTTCTATTCATACTTCCCTTAGTTCTTATTATGTTTCCTCTCCTCTCCCCCTTTTTTGTTTTCCCTCTACATTTTTTGTGTCCACCTCTTGTCTCCCTGTTCTTGCCCCCTACACATAATCCTTTTTGTCACTTTTTCCTTTATCCCCTTCTTTTCCTCTGCACTTTACCCCTTCATTTGAAACACCAGCAAATGCTCTGAACTTGAGGAAGAGTTGAAAACTGTGACCAACAACCTGAAGTCACTGGAGGCCCAGGCCGAGAAAGTAAGTGTGGCTCCAGCCCTGTACATGCTGCAAATCCCTCACCTACTTTCTGACCTTAATGGATGGCGTGCAGAGGAGCCTGGAGAACCGTACACACATTGTGTTATTTCATAAGGCCTAACTCTATGTGTGAAATTGCCTATATTGTGTGAAATAGAGCTTTGTAATTTCCAACATACTGGTACAGGAGCAGCCTCGCCTGTCCGTGTGTTTGACTCTTATGTTCTTGTCCCACAGTACTCACAGAAGGAGGACAAGTTTGAGGAGGAGATCAAGGTCCTCACTGACAAGCTGAAGGAGGCAAGTCTAACAAGACCTAATCTGGGGGTGTTGGCCAGAGGCCAGAGTACTTAACAAGGGCTATGGGAGCATTGTTACAGAGTGAGTGCCGAGATTCTGGCTCTTATGAATCTGTCTCTCCACTACAGGCTGAGACTCGTGCTGAGTTTGCTGAGAGATCAGTAGCCAAGCTTGAGAAGACCATTGATGACTTGGAAGGTATGATTTTCTTAACCCCCCCCCCAACTCAGAATGGTACTCTGTCAGCATTTTTGTTTGTACTTTATGAGGCCAGTCGATTTAATTTGCGGTATGTATACTTTCTGAACATCTTATCTTCATAGGCTTTAAAACTTTTTTACCTGCTTTCCCCATTTTCATTGCCGCCATTTTCAAACCCACCCATAAATCCTCTGTGGCATTCATTATCTTTGTATTAGGCGTTACTTAATAAAAGTTTGGATCCCATATAAGAAAATGTTATGAGAATATAATGCTGGCGACATGGATCACTTACCCTGCTGTGTAAGCATAGGTTCACCTGTTTAGCAGGGACATAAGGCCCTCATGCTTATTTACAGCAAGGGCTCACAGTAAGTAAGAGTAATTAATCCATGTAGTTTGAAGAATGTTTTATAAGACTTTCATAGTAATTATGAGGCCTGTGGATGCAGCCTAATGGTAATGAAATGAAAGCCCCAGTTCCTGTTGGTGCTAAGTCAGTGCCATGTTGCAGTTCTACTCACATCTGGTAAAACGTTTTTCCTCTTCTTTTTTTTCCCCCATTTTGTCCATGCGCATCTCTCTCCCTCTCTGCCTCCTTTTGCCTGTTTTTTGTCTCACTGTGCTCTGTCTTGCTGATGGCCCGGATGCTCCACCATTCACCTGCTTTTCATCTGTCCCTCTGCCCCTACTCTTACCACACCTCCTCCTCTATCCATGGCCCTCGCCCACCAATAGATGAGTTGTATGCTCAGAAACTGAGGTTCAAGGCCATCACCGAGGAGCTGGACCATGCCCTCAACGACATGACCTCCATGTAATTCTCTGCCTGCTGTGTCTGTTTGCGCCGTTGTCACCCCTCCCACCCCCAGACCCCCTACCCACTTTCCCCTGCACCTTGTAATCCCGACTCTCCAGCCATCTCACCCGGCCTGTCACCCACAAATTCCCATGTACCCACCATGACAACTCTGCATCTACTGGTTCTGTTCCTTCTTTTTCTTTAATGGTTTGTCTAACTGAGCAGTTGCAGGGTTTCCTTGTGCATTTGTCTATTTTAATCAAGTATAACATTAAGGGTTGGCTTGGAATCAGCACAATGGAGAACAAAAATGAAGCCAAATTAGTAACTACAACTCACTCACCGAGTGGTTTCCTCTCTTACTTTCCATTGTGGTTTTTCAAGACGTGCTTCGTGAAAGCAACCATTTTAAATTATTTCTGTGCGCAGTTAGTAGACCCAGAGTCATGTCTTATATGGGTAGAACACAGTCAGAGTGGGAGTTTTGCTGTTTACAAATCTGTTTGTTTATTACACATTTTGCAAAGTTTTATTACTTTTGATGTGAAAAGTATTGTACATTTATCTCAGTTTGTATGTTACATTACAATACATTACAGTCATTTAGCCAACGCTTTTATCCAAAGCGACTTACAATAAGTGCATTTAACGTAGGAAATCAGGAGAACTACATATCAGAGGTCATAAGTGCATCTTCTCTCTAAACAAGCACCTAAGAGCAAAACCAGTGTTAAAGTAAACGCGCAAGAAAGAGATTTTTTTTAAATGAGTGATGAGTAAATGTTGTTAATACTAAGGCTCCGTTTTATTTCAAAATATTCCAAATGTTTTGATAGCTCAACTAAAAGCATGTGGAGCAGTTAAAGAGGCATTTCAATGTATCAATGTATCTTACTGATTCACTCCTTTGTTCCGGATGATCTGTGACTTCCTGTTCGTCAGGTTTAACCCACTTTCACTCAATTCTACTACTAACATGGTCTACTTCTGTCTAGAAGAAAGGCCCCCCCCCCAATGTCCTCGTGAGAGTCCTTTTTTTGTGTCATCAACCGATTTGAAGGTCAACTTTCACAAGTCTACCATCATCCTGGTTGAACTCCCAAACTATTTGAATTGACTTTGTCTCCCCCAAGGATGCAGCCTAGCTGTGGGAGCTGCACGAGTTGTGCCATCTATGAGTTTGCCTTTGAGTTGTCAGTCTGTTTCACGTTTCAATGCATTTCAGTGATGCATTGTGGTTACAATGTGCCGTGCCGTGACTCCTGTCGCTCCTGAGTGCTGTGGTATATTTCGACTTTTTTCCCTCCACCCCCACCCAGGCCTGTGGTTCACTGTACTTCTTCTCTTCTACACAGATAAATTGTTTACATCTAGTCAAAGACGCCTTCTGCCAGCTGAGCGGTACCTGTCTGCTCTCTCCAGCCTTCTCTCCATTTCCCTTCCCCTCTGTCTTTTCTTTTCTCCCCCTACCCACCATGTTTTCACTCTCCTGTCAACGTTAGTCACATCCCATCTCTTGTACAGAATCCTAGAATCTTTCTGTGTTGTGTAAAGAAAAATAAACATTCTTCCTTCTATGTAAGCTGAATCTCTTTACTGTCTTTTGGTTGTTCTTGTTCTTTTCCATTTCTATTTATTTTTAAGTAGCTCTAATAAAACCAGGAAGCCTTAATTTTATTTTATTTTTTACATTTTTTTTACATATGAGGAAACTATTAAGCAGTGACACATAACTTTTTCTTGGCCCAGTTTCTCAGTTTTATTACTTTACATTTCAAGTTTTTTTTTCCATTTAAAATTTGAAGATGAGCTATTAGGACTGCCACGGCAGGATTTCAACCACAGTAGCTGAAACTTGGGGGCAAAGCTGACTTGTCTGCTCCTCTAGCATTTGGAATCAATGCATGCAGGCACTTTTTAGCACTAAATACTGTGGGAGGAATAGAGGATTCTGCCGTGTTTTTGGAAAAAGGAAGAATGATTGTTACTGGGAAGACTGCGGTCAGGTAGATTGGTGGGTAATGATGAAGTGCAGCTCTGTAGGACACATGGATGAAAATGAACGTTTGACTCCCAGTGGAGATACCAGTGCTGACGATGACACATGGTCTTTGTATGCTATATGGTATACTGTCATTTATTTAAATAAATATAGATTCATACTTTCTGGGTGTTTTTATTAAAGATTAAAAACAGAACTTCCATCAAACACCACAACTTAAAACAGTAGCAGCCAGAATTCTTAGTCCAGACCAAAGAAATTATCTGTGTGTGTGTGTGTGTGTGTGTGTGTGTGTGTGTGTGTGTGTGTGTGTGTGTGTGTGTGTGTGTGTGTGTGTGTGTGTGTGTGTGTGTTTTGAAAAGATACGAAAAATTTTCAAATTAGTGCAGAACAATAGTTGAGCTAGCCTCCTGGTAGTCCCTGAACTGCTGGACCAGCCCAAATTATGTTACGGACTAGTCGGGTCTAGGGAGTTACGTGTTAATGTAACAGAGATGGGAATTATAGGTGCATCTCAGAAAAGTAGAATATTGTGGAAAAGTTCTTTATTTTCTGTAATTTAATTCAAAAAGTGTAACTTTCATATATTCTAGATTCATTACACATAAAATGAAACATGTTAAGCCTTTTTTGTTTTAATCTTGATGATTACGGCTTACAGCTCATGAAAATCAAAAATCCAGTATCTCAAAATATTAGAATATTACGTAAGACCAATCAAAAAAAGGATTCATAATACAAAAATGTTGACCTTCTGAAAAGTATGTTCATTTATGCACTCAATACTTGAATGGGGCTCCTTTTGCACGAATTACTGCATCAATGTGGCGTGGCATGGAGGCAATCAGCCTGTGGCACTGCTGAGGTGTTATGGAATCCCAGGTTGCTTTGATAGCGGCCTTCAGCTCGTCTGCATTGTTGGGTCTGGTGTCTCTCATCTTCCTCTTGACAATACCCCATGGGGTTCAGGTCAGGCGACTTGGCTGGCCAATCAAGCACAGTAATACCACGGTAGTTTTGGCACTGTGGGCAGGTGCCAAGTCCTGCTGGAAAAGGAAATCAGCATCTCCATAAAGCTTGTCAGCAGACCGAAGCATGAAGTGCTCTGAAATCTCCTGGTAGACAGCTGCGTTGACTCTGGGCTTGATGAAACACAGTGGACCAACACCAGCAGATGACATGGCGCCCCAAATCATCACTGACTGTGGAAACTTCACACTGGACTTCAAGCAACTTGGCTTTGTGCCTCTCCACTCTTCCTCCAGAGTCTGGGACCTTACGTCTCTGTCGCTTCGTCACACGACGGCAACAGTTGGTATGTTGTCCTAAAGAGCTCACTCCAAATCTACTACTACTACTACTACTTTTGGCTGCTCCCGTTAGGGGTCGCCACAGTGGATCATCCATTTCCATTTCTTCCTGTCTTCTGCGTCTTCCTCTGTCGCACCAGCCACCTGCATGTCCTCCCTCACCACATCCATAAACCTCCTCTTTGCCTTCCTCTTTTCCTCTTAACTGGCAGCTCTATATTCAGCATCCTTCTCCCAATATACCCAGCATCTCTCCTCCACACATGTCCAAGCCATCTCAATCTTGCCTCTCTTGCCTTGTCTCCAAACCGTCCAACTTGAGCGGTCCCTCTAATATAATCATTCCTAATCCTGTCCTTCTTCGTCACTCCCAGTGAAAATCTTAGCATCTTCAACTCTGCCACCTCCAGCTTCGCCTCCGGTCTTTTCGTCAGTGCCACTGTCTCCAAACCATATAACATAGCGGGTCTCACAACCATCTTGTAAACCTTCCCTTTAACTCTTGCTGGTACCCTTCTGTCGCAAATCACTCCTGACACTCTTCTCCACCCACTCCACCCTGCCTGCACTCTCTTCTTCACCTCTCTACTGCACTCCCCATTACTTTGGACAGTTGACCCCAAGTATTTAAACTCATATGCCGTCGTCACCTCCACTCCTTGCATCCTGACCCTTCCACTGTCCTCCCTCTCATTCACGCATAGGTATTCTGTCTTGCTCCTACTGACTTTCATTCCTCTTCTCTCCAGTGAATACCTCCACCTCTCCAGGCTCTCCTCAACCTGCACCCTACTGTTGCTACGGATCACAATGTCATCCGCGAACATCATCGTCCATGGAGACTCCTGCCTGATGTTGTCCGTCAACCTGTCCATCACCATTGCAAACAAGAAAGGGCTCAGAGCCGATCCTTGATGTATTCCCACCTCCACCTTGAACCCATCTGTCATTCCAACCGCACACCTCACCATTGTCACACTTCCCTCATGCATATCATGCACCACTCCTACATACTTCTCTGCAACTCCCGACTTCCTCATACAATACCACACCTCCTCTCTCGGCACCCTGTTGTATGCTTTCTCTAAATCTACAAAGACACAATGCAACTCTTTCTGGCCTTCTCTATACTTCTCAATCAACATTCTCAAAGCAAACATCGCATCTGTGGTTCTCTTTCATGGCATGAAACCATACTGCTGCTCGCTGATCGTCACCTCTCCTCTTAACATAGCTTCTATTACTCTTTCCCAAATCTTCATGCTGTGGCTGATCAACTTTGTACCTCTGTAGTTGCTACAGTTCTGCACATCACCCTTGTTCTTGAAAATCGGTACAAGTATGCTTCTTCCCCACTCCTCAGGCATCCTCTCACTTTCCAAGATTGTGTTACACAATCTAGTTAAAAACCCCACTGCCATCTCTCCTAAACACCTCCATGCCTTCACAGGTATGTCATCAGGACAAACTGCCTTTCCACTCTTCATCCTCTTCATAACTGCCCTCACTACCTCCTTGTTAATCTACTGAACTTCCTGATTCACTATCCCTACATCATCCAACCTTCTCTCTCTCTCATTTTCTTCATTCATCAGCCCCTCAAAGTACTCCTTCCACCTTCTCAGCACACTCTCCTCGCTTGTCAGCACATTTCCATCTCTATCCTTGATCGCTCTAACTTGCTGCACATCCTTTGCAGCTCGGTCCCTCTGTCTAGCCAATCGGTACAAGTCCTTTTCTCCTTCCTTAGTGTCTAACCTATCGTACAACTCACCATATGCCTTTTCCTTTGCCTTTGCCACCTCTCTCTTCGCTTTACGCTGCATCTCCTTGTACTCCTGTCTACTTTCTTCATCTCTCTGACTATCCCACTTCTTCTTTGCCAACCTTTTCCTCTGTATACTTTGCTGTACTTCCTCATTCCACCACCAAGTCTCCTTGTCTTCCTTCCTCTGTCCTGGTGACACACCAAGTACCTTCCTAGCTGTCTCCCTCACTATTTCTGCAGTGGTTGCCCAGCCATCTGGCAACTCTTCACTACCACCCAGTGCCTGTCTTAACTCCTGCCTGAACTCCACGCAACAGTCTTCCTTCTTCAACTTCCACCATTTGATCTTCGGCTGTGTCTTCACTCGCTTCCTTTTCTTGGTCTCCAAAGTCATCCTACAGACCACCATCTGATGCTGACTAGCTACGTTCTCCCCTGTCACCACCTTGCAGTCTCCAATCCCTTTTAGATCGCGACTTCTACATAAGATATAGTCCACCTGTGAGCACTTTCCTCCACTCTTGAACGTCACCTTGTGTTCCTCCCTCTTCTTGAAATATGTATTCACCACAGCCATTTCCATCCTTTTTGCAAAATTGACCACCATCTGTCCTTCCATATTTCTCTCCTTGACTCCATACCTTCCCATCACCTCCTCACCACCCCTGTTCCCTTCACCAACATGTCCATTGAAGTCCACTCCAATCATCACTCTCTCCTCCTTGGCTACCCTCTCCACCACGTCGTCCAACTCACTCCAGAATTCTTCTTTCTCTTCCATCTCCCACCCAACTTGTAGGGCATATGCGCTGATAACATTCAGCAGTACACCTTCAATTTCCAGCTTCATACTTATAACTCTGTCTGACGCTCTCTTCACCTCCAGCATGCTCTTGACATACTCTTCCTTCAGAATTACCCCTACCTTGTTTCTCCTCCCATTCGCACCATGGTAGAAGAGTTTGAACCCCCCTCTGATACTCCTGGCCTTACTCCCCTTCCACCTGGTCTCTTGCGCACACAGTATGCCTACCTTTCTTCTTTCCATCATATCAGCCAGCTCTCTCCCTTTACCAGTCATAGTGGCAACATTCAAGGTTCCAACTCTCACTTCCACATGCCTACCCTTCCTCCTCTCTAGCTGCCTCTGGACATGCCTTCCCCCTCTCCTTCTCCTTCGCCCAACAGTAGCATAGTTTCCTCCAGCACCCTGCTGGTTAACAGTACCAGTGGCGGTCGTTGGTAACGCGGGCCTCGACCGAGCCGGTATGGAAATCTTATTTATGATCCGCATATCTGATTTGGCAAAGATTTTACTCCGGCTGCCCTCCCTAACGCAACCCTCCCCATTTGTCCGTGCTTGGGACCGGCACTAAGAATGCACTGGCTTGTGCATCCTCAGTGGCTGGGTTAAAGAGCTCACTCCAAAATGGCTAAAAAAAAGTGTTATAAAATTGATAAACAACCACTCCAATTGCAGCTATCGTTGTATAAATGTATGCACAATATTTTTCCATGCTATATTTTTTTTTGAGTGTTTCTTTTGTTAAACTTCATGAAACGTTCACTCAAGCTACCTAGTTAACATTTGGTTACATTTCCTTATGAATAGGGCTGGAGTTGAGCTGACAATACATGACCACAACATCTATATGTTCATTTTGATTTTGCCAGGTATGTTGTTATGCTGAATATAAATTTTCTACAATGTACATATGGTTAGATTCATTTCATATTAGTAATACAAAACCGATTCAGGGAATGCTATTATGGAAAATGTTTCTATTAAATAGTGAAAGTTAACACTGTTGTAAACTATACGTTCAAGTTTTATTTTGGTTGAACCAATTGTTATTATTGTATTTTATTTTGTGTTTATTATGTACGTATATATCAGCAGTAGAAAGCCCTTCTTCACACGACGGCGACAGAGTTGGGCAGGAGTCGAGCTGACAATACATGACCACAACATCTATATGTTCATTTTGATTTTGCCAGAATTGAGTTGTGCCAAAAATAAATGGGCCTGCAGCAGCAGCAACCCCGAATTCAGAGGACTGATGTGGTTTCTACACGGTATAGCCAAGAAAAGGGGTTACATTCAGGCGCGGATCTACGGGGTGGCAAGGGGTGGCAGCTGCCACCTCTGGGACACAGTCTTGCCACCCCTGTTGCCACCCCATTTATAAATCAGATAATATGTTTTTAAAGTATATTTTATGTACATGCATGGCGAAGGTCAATGAGACCCGCACCAAGCTCATCTCAAACAGAAGTCGCCAATTTAGAATCCCCCTCCCCCTCAGAGGCGCGGATCTACAGGGTGGCAACTGCCACCTCTGGGACACAGTCTTGCCACCCCTTTGCCACCCCAGGAAAAAATCTCTAGATCCGCCACTGGTTACATTAAATGGATATCTCTTGTATATGCTGCCCTCGTGCCTCAATTATTACAAATGGCCTGAAGTCTCCTGTTTTCTCAGTGGGGCGTGGTTCCAGACAGGGTTGCCTGGCCTCGCCCCTTCTGTTTGCCCTTGCCATGGAGCCCTTGGCAGAAGCCATTAGGAGGGACCCAGTAGTGACTGGCATAGAAGTGGGTCACATGCAGCACAAAATCTCACTATACGCGGACGACGTCCTACTCTATCTTAGCAACCCTGAGGCCTCTATTGCGAGAGCAGTTGAGATAATTATATCCTTTTGCCAATGCTCAGGTTACAAGATTAATTACTCCATGTCAGAGGCAATTTCCCTGACTCCTCATATAGTATCTTGGTCCCCATCAGGTTTTGTCTACTTAGGCATACACATTACCCCCTCCCTCTGGCCTGTACAAAGCTAATTTTCTACCCCTAATACGCAAAATTAGAGAAGACCTGGCCTGCTGGACAACCCTGCCACTATCTCTCCTGGGAAGAGTTAACCTTTTTAAAATGGATATACTTCCTCGGTTGTTGTACCCTTTTCAAATGATCCTGGCCCTTGTACAAGGAAATCTCTTTTGGCAATAAATAGCGTTTTTACTTCCTTTCTCAGGAGAAATAAGCGGGCTAAGTTGAAATTTACCACACTGCAACGTCCTTTTGAGGAAGGTGGTTTGGCGGCACCGGACATTGAATGCTACCAAATCGCGTGTCTCTGCAGTTACCTGTGGAATTGGTTTAGAGACGACCCTAAATCTACCTGGCTTGCTGTGGAGGCTGCCCCAGTGGCCCCTATTCCTCTCTGTAACATTTTATATGCCTCTAAGAAATGGGTTAGTCTTCATATTAAAGACAACTTTATCCTACTGAACACTCTAAAAGTTTGGAGACTGACAAGAAAACTAGAAAACCAAGAAGGCTGTATCTCTCTCCTCACACCTGTCCGCTTAAACCCAGAATTTTCCCCCTGGTCTGGTAGACCAAGCTTTCTCTCTGTGGTCTGACAAGGGCATAAAGGCTGTGGGCGACTTGATGATAGATGGTATATGATGTCTTTTGATCACCTCAAAGCAGTGTTGTAGTCGAGTCACTAAACCTCGAGTCCGAGTTGAGTCTTGAGTGCCCAGTGTTCGAGTCCAAGTCCCGAGTCCCCAAAGAAGAGTCTGAGTTGAGTCCGAGTCAAGTCCCCATTACCTGAGTCTGAGTCCAAATCATCAAGGTTGAGTCTGAGTGGCGTTCCAAGATGGGCTCCAGTGCTCCACTCTGGCACCGTAAAAAAGCTGACATACAAATAAAAAAGGTCTACATTAAACAAAAATGACACAGCTGTCACCATTCCAAAGGGAGTTCGTGATACAATAGCCATGTGCACACACACCAGTGTTGTAGTCGAGTCACTAAACCTTGAGGTCGAGTCTCGAGTCCCCAGTGTTTGAGTCCAAGTCTGAGTCCAAGTTATCGGTGTCCAAGTCGAGTCATGAGTCCTGAAAATCAGGACTCGAGTCGGAGTCTTGGACTCGAGTACTACAACACTGGCTCAAAGAGAAGTATGATCTTCCTCAGAATAACTTTTTTAGTTATTTGCAAATATGCAGTTTTATCACCTCGGCCATCAAGTTACACTCTAATGGTTTCTCTCTTTCAGCTGTGGAGAAGGCTATCCAAAATTCTGACACCCAAAAACTTGTCACCAGGTTTTACAAGGCCCTGTCGATCCCAAACAATGAATGTACAGCTCGTGTCAGGGTCTCTCTGGGAAGTGGACTTTGGAGAGTCTGTATCAGATGATGAGTGGGACAGTGTCTGGTCAAGCTCTTCAGGTTGCTTATTCACCAACAAAGCCAGGGAGTTGCAATTTAGGGTCATACACAGGTTTCAAATCCCACCGGTGAAGCGTGACAAGTTTAACCCTTTGCTTTCAAAATATTGTAATAAATGTAAAATCCATATTTTTGAGTGTCCTTTTGTTAATAATTTCTGGATCAAAGTATGTAAGGAAATTGATACCATATTCAATAAAAAACTTCCTGCTGAACCTATTATTTGCATTCTGGGAATACATTCAGCTGCACTAAATCTCAGCCCTTCTTCACCGAAGCTGCTCAAGGTGCTTCTTTTTGGTGCAAGGAGATGTGTGCTTCTTCAGTGGATTTTGGACTCTGTCCCCATGGTTTCACATTGGATCCGGTGTGTTATGGAACTTATCCCTTTAGAAGCTATAAGCTTCTGGCTCAAGGACAAACCATTCACATATTTTCACATCTGGGACCCCTTTCTGGACTATATTGGAGATGACGGAGCCCAGCCCAGGCCCTCCAAAGTGGTCTCTATGGTCTAGCATGGACTGAGATCTCGCGTTAAATCTCCATATAGGTCCTATTGTGATATGCCATTCTCCCATCATCATACCTGATTACCCATGCTGTATATTTAACTGTATTAACCTTCTGTCTTGACGTCTTATTGGTTTTGCTTTGTTTTGTGTATGTATATGTGTGTGCATTAATAAATTGTTAAAATGTGAAAGCACCACCGGACAACTGGGTCGATCAGGCTGGACTCGCACCGCGGCTTGAGGAGCAGGACGCCTCGTCGACCGCTTCTTCCCATCTTAAGGAGCCCCCTTTTGTCTGCGGCACATCTGTGCTGCGGCAGTTGGGGCGTCTTTGTGGGGTGGTGTCTGACACCAGGACTCAAGCCGGGCTGGAGGAGGGGACTGGGTACAGAGGTGTGCCACGGCGAGCCAGCAATGCCAGGCCCTTCTTCCGGATCTCTGTAGCTACTCCTGACCATGCTCCTTCCTCACACACCCACACCCCCCACCCTTTCAGTGCCTTGCCTTTTTTCTTTTTTTTTTCAAAATTATGCAGTGGGTAGAGTTAGGCTCAGACCTGGGGAAGAAGTTACACTTCAAAATTTGTTAACTGTACCTCAAGCCAGACCTGTTTTTTCCCCACTTATTTTACCTTGGCTTATTACCATTTTTAGCTCTGTTCTCAGCTTGGCTGCCAGTCCTGGACTAGTTTTGAAGGCATTGCATATGCAGACACAAAGTTATGTGTTTTGTTTATACTTGTATTACTTGTACAGGCGCTGAGGGACTGTTATATGTGACCTCCCCCAAGACCCTCATCATACATACTGTAGCGTCCCTCAATTAGAAGGCTACGAGACATCGACTGGTTTCACTAGCACTTTATTAGTGACAGTACACAGGCTACTGTGGGCCGTAGCCAACAACAAAACCTTTTTACTTTTTATAGTGTGTTCTCAGCACTCCCTACTCGCTTGGCTCCAGCTTATCATCTAACTCCGCTCCCCAGAACTAATGTAAACTACTAATAAGACACGTTAGTCCCTAGCTAACGGGTCTGACCCTTTAGCCGAGCGGTTAGTGATGTCGCCTTGCGGTGCAATACAACCCGTATCGAATCCCGCACCGGGCAAGAAAATAACCGGTTACATTGGTGGCAGCGGTGGGATCCGGAAGTGTGCAGATCCTCAGAAGTCTCTTCGGAGCGCGGGAAGAACAAGCGCGAGGGCGCGCTTCCGGGGAGGGTGACGACTGTAAACTACTAATAAGACACATTAGTCCCTAGCTAACGGGTCCGACCCTTTAGCCGAGCGGTTAGCGATGTCGCCTTGGGGTGCAATATACCCCTTATCGAATCCCGCACCGGGCAAGAAAATAACCGGTTACACTAACGAGAACAACAACACAAACATCCTCCCTAACTCTGCCAATCACAAGAACACCATCTCACCCAAATCATCGCCACAGGCAACTGAAAATTTTTTTAATTCTACATACAACGAACACAAAAAAATTTAAAAAAAAAAAAGAAAGAGGGGGGGAATAAAAGTAAAGAAAATTAAATAAAGAAAATTAAATGCATAAATGAAAGGGAGGGGAGTCCGAGGGGTTTTCTGCAAGTTCAAGTTCTATCAGGTCAGAGAGAAATAATGACACAGTTCCCTATGAAATATGCAGAAATTTTGCAACTAAAATAATAATAATAATAATAATTAAGGCCGCAAGCGGCATTGGGAGGGGTCCAAGCGTTGCCACTGTTGCGCCCCCTATGGAGCAATTTGAATGGTTTTGTCCTCATGATCATATACCTTCACCCAACGTAAATAATTAACGCTATGATACGTAGGGGCCTTTTATACACCTGGCCTGTAATAGACTACCGTTTCAACATGAAACTAAACCGCTGTTGGTAATGTAATAAAGATTGAAGAATCTTGCTTCAGAAACAGCAGCCTACCCGAGTTTCCAACTAGATATGACAATGTCGGATTACTTGGGTCGCCTGTGTCCTAGACGATTACCGTAATTTTTTAAAATGTCGTAACACTTCCATTGCTTCAGAAACATGTGCCAGAGTTTCCAAAACTGGACCAGACGGTGCCTGATTTCTTGCGTCCTAGCCGACTGCCGTAAAAAGAAAAAGTATGTCGTTAAACCCAGGTGTCCTGGCGTGTGGCATGTAGAGCTGCAGCGCTTCCACACCAAATAAGTCAAAATAGCGGGCAAACTATATGACCGACATAGGTGGTCCCAATAGTAAAGTTGTTGAGCACATTGAGATGCATAGGTCGATTAAGTTTTGTGTTGATCTGACTTATGCTGTGGGAGTTATGGCCTTTTAAGCACGACCCTTTGTTATAGCGCCACCATCTGGCTGACATGGGTGATTTGTACTGCCAGAGTAGTGGGGGGCCGTATGAATGCACCTACCAAATTTGGTTGGTCTAGGACTTACGGTTGCTGAGCCTCACACACTTTTAGTGGAGAAAAATAATAATAATCCCAACAAATACAATAGGGTTCCACCAGCTTCGCTGCTTGGACCCCTAATAATAGGCTAGTGGTTCTCAACCTTTTTGGGGTCCTGGACCCCCTGCGTATTTTTGATCTACCCTGAGGACCCCCTCCACCTGATCTTGGGGGAGGGGGGTTGCAATTTGATAGAAACAGTAGAAACTGCATTTTAAATTGCATTATAGCATTTATTCACTCTTTGGGGCAAAAATAAGAGCTTTCAGTTGTAACTTAGATATAGTTAACAAAACAGAATTCTTATGCAGTAACTTTCAGATATATGTAACAAAACAGAATATGTATTCAGTAACTTCCAGATATATGTAACAACAGAATTTTTATGCAGTAACTTTTAACAATGCAAACGGGAGCGAGATCTCTTATCAAAATACAATAAATTACACTTGTGAAACAGATGTAATTAGAGAAAAAAAGTCCTGTTAGCCTTTATAGTTTAGGTAGATAAAGGTCTCAGTCACATCTGAGTAAAATAATTCTATTTCTATAAATGTCATAGGATCTTTTTTTAAAGATATTTTATTTTCACGGACCCCTTGCAATTACACCACGGACCACTAGGGGTCCGCGGACCCCCGGTTGAGAAACACTGTTAAATAGCCAACTGAAAATGGCTGACAGGCCCCACAGGCTCCAAGCATACAACATGCTCACTGACTTCCCAGAAATCCCAGGAACCGCAACAGACCGTCAAAAACGAACATGTCACCCAGTCCATTGCACTGCCAAGTTCTCTTTGTGTGTAAATGAGCGGGAGAAGTGAAAGCTGCGCAAGTTAATAATTAACGAGACAGGTAAAAAAAAATGTAAACGGACTCTCTTCGCGCCGTTTTAGAATCGCACAGACGTCCGCTGAAACGCGTATCTCACTCATGTACATCCATACAACGAGCCGCCTCGATCCCCGCTCTGGATCTGGCGATCGATGCCACGTGGCTCGTCACTCGGCTAGTTTCGTCTGGGGGGGGCCGGAGCGTAAACAGGAAATCGGGAACGTCTCGAGTCTTCGTGAACTGAGGTTCCCGGCCGCGATATTATGAACCCTACATAGGCCTCGCCAAAATCCCGTTTCTGGCTTTGTCACGTGTGCGCCACCGTAGCAACGCGAAAATATGTTGTTATGGGGTTAGCGCTCATCAAGGAAACGCTGTACACCCACAACTTAACCTGTCTAAGTTATCCACAATCAACATTAACGTTTTTAACTCAATCTTTGCTTGCTCCACGTTTGAGCATAGGATACTTCACCCCTTATCATGACTAGCTGGTAAATAGTGAGATTGCTCTTTATACACAGGTAACAACTTACTGATCAGCTTTCTTAAATGTGAGAAAGTCTATTTATTAGATATATGTTCATTTTCAGACAACTAACGTTACTTACCTCCGTTCTGTTGTTGACAGCCAGCAGTCCAAAATTACAAAAGCAGCCAGCTGTCCAAAATTGCGAAAAATACAAAATTACAAAATTGAAGGTAGCTAACGTTAGCTTTGCTTCGCACCGAGTTGATAGTTGATTGTTTCCTCAGCAACGCAGCGGAAATCCGGCGTCCGTTCGCGAGATTTGGGACAGGGTACGGGATTTTGGCGAGGCCTATGTAGGGTTCATAATATCGCTTCCCGGCCAGCCAGCCCGCCCCCGCGTCGGCGAAAAGCGCTCAAGCCTCGCCGAGATGTCGCGGCTGTTGCTGCTGAGCCGCGTTTGCGCCAAGTGCAGATGTCTCCCCCCACCAGGCGCGCGTAATTCGGCTTCGTCGCCGACCGACCGCCGAGTGTCGGGCGAGCGGTCCGTCTTTCCGCTGCGGCGACAAAGGCAGCTCGCGAGGAGGTCGGGCGCGCCGACTTTCGGACGGCGCGGGAAGTCCGCCGTTTGGTTCTACGGGCTCGGCGCCGGACTAGCGTTGGCTCTCGGTCTGAGGCACCGCTCCGACCCGGCGGACGGTTCGTGCGACGACGAAGCGACGCGTGACGAGGGGGCTCGGCGGTACGACGCTGCGATCGAAGCCAGCAGGGACCACGTGGAGCGGATAAAGGTAAGCGTGAGGGTAGGCTGCCCCGCGCTAACACGCGTGTCCCCGGGGGGGGGGGGGCGCACGCGTTCCGCACGCTTCTGTCAGCCCGGCTATTAACCAGACCTCTCCCGTTGCAGGATGAGGTCGGGGCCCCTGGGCTGGTGATAGGGGTGTCCGTGGATGGCACTCAAGTCTGGTGTGAAGGTTGGTGTCAAACAGGCATTCAGATGTTTTTTTCCCCTTTAGTCGGATTCACATTCTGCATGCGTCCTGCTGTGTGACTTGGCACAGGAATTGGCTGCGCTGATTTGGAGAATCGGGTACCGTGCCATCCAGGGACAGTGATGCGCATTGCCAGCATCAGTAAGCCCCTCACCTCCGCAGCTGCAGCGCGCCTGTGGCAAGAGGGGAAACTGGACCTTGATGTGCCAGTTCAAAAGTATGTCCCAGAGTTCCCCCCAAAACAGTTTGACGGAGAAGATGTAAGTTGCTTGAAATTGGCATCAACATAAGCAGACGAGTTTCCACGGCCTGCACGCTCTTGCCCTTCTCTCTCTCTCTCTCTCTCTCTCTCCCTCTCCTTTTTTTGGTTTTTGTGGAGTTCAGATGTTTCCTCTTCCATCACGTAGGTCACAATAACCCCCCGCATGATTCTCTCTCACCTAAGCGGGATACGGCACTACGAGAAGGATGCCAAGAAGGTGAGAGAGGACAGGGAGAAAGCCAAGCGAACTTTGAAGTCTCCCGTGAAAAAGGAAAAGAGAGTGAGTGAAAACAAGGAGAACTCCAAGACGGAAGACGCCACTGAGGGCAAAGAGGCCAAGCAGGCTCTGAGGAAAAGGGAGTTTGAGCAAGAGGAGTACTACCTGAAAGAAAACTTTGACAGTGTCGTCCAGTCTTTGGACCTGTTCAAGGACGACCCTCTAATTTTCAAACCTGGTAAAGTGTGCATTTAGCTCACTGAATTGCAGTACAATTACATTCTGATTTTCTTTTCTTTTTTTTAAGTAACCGACTTGAGTGGCTAAATTAAGTCTGCTTTTGACTGTTTACAGGCACCACCTTCCTGTATTCAACCCATGCCTTCACTTTGTTGAGCGCCATCGTGGAGCGAGCTGCCGGTCAACGCTTCTTGGATCACATGATGGATATGTTCCGTGAACTGGGAATGCTGAACACTGTGCCAGATGAGAATGATCCTATTATTTATCACCGCTCAAGGTAACATATAACAGCCTCTAGTCAAACTCTAGTGAGAACCAAAGTATTGTGTCAAATCAGTCACGAATTGCATCAGCTGCATGATCAGCAACGTCCCATCACATCCCGGTGGTACAGAGAATAAGTCTATTGCTTGTTTGCAGTCATGTGCTTCTGATGACCTGCGAGATTCAGGTGGAGGGCAGGGAGTGAAAAGCAGAATGGACGAGATGGAGGAAAGCCCGAACTGTGCTAGTTTAGACGATATTATGAGAGAAAGGTATAAACAGAAAGTAAGATATGTTGGACATGATCCTTATGTTATGAAGAGCTTGAAAGACTTGCCTGCTATCGAGGCAGTAGGTATAAGCAATCAGTACCTTGTCCTTCAGACATCCTTCTACTCAAGACAACAAATGAAAGCGTACAAAAGCATGGAGGCATACAACTGTTGTTAGCAGTTGGGTCCACAACCTTTGTATCAAGGTGCTACACAACTATTGTCATTTGGTTTTTGCCAGGGCGAGCGGCTTTTCTTTCCTGTGGATTAACCTAACGACAAACATTCAATGCCGCAGCGCCTCTCAACATTGCTAGGTTAACCACTGTCAAAGGTCCGGTGAAATGCCACTAGAGATGTGGATCATCGCGAAACAAGATGGAGAAGTCATTACAGCTCATTGCAGTTGCGTGGCAGGTTAAGTTACTTGCGTTTGCCTGCCTTTTCTGTAATTTATAACCCCGATTTAAGTGGTAGCGGTGTCGCTTGTAGCTATTTTAAATCTATCACCAGTGCACACTCCCAGATGAACTGCAAAATACAAGTTTACATTTGTGGTTAGTAAAGAAATATCTATCCCATTCAGATTGTCAGATTCCTGTTTTCATGTCGGGGCAGTTCTGTTTTGCATTGGAGCTGGTGTTAAGATGCGGGATACAGCCTCCTGCACAACGGAAATGTGCAAGTGGCTGATGCCGTCACGTAAAAAAAAATTACATATCAATGCTGTTGTTTTTATTCCTTGTTCAGGTTTAGAAAGCTAAAATAGCCACAGCTGGTAAGACTCGCACAGTTGAAAAACCTGCATTAAAAATAAGACGTTGGGAGCCCAGTGTAAAACCTTGTCTTCATTCTTCTGGCTTAACTGTGTGTCCAATGCTTTAGTCTTAAAATCACTCAGCTCTGTTGTGGTTTTCTTTAGAACATCCTCCCATCTTCTCAGTGTCCATCTTGCATCTGCATACATGGCAGTAGGGAGAGGGATTAGTTATTCAAATTACTCCCCAAATTATTAATCTACTACTACTACTACTACTACTTTCGGCTGCTCCCTTTAGGGGTCGCCACAGCGGATCATCCGTTTCTATTTCTTCCTGTCCTCTGCATCTTCCTCTGTCACACCAGCCACCTGCATGTCCTCTCTCACCACATCCATAAACCTCCTCTTTGGCCTTCCTCTTCTCCTCTTCCCTGGCAGCTCCATATTCAGCATCCTTCTCCCAGTATACCCAGCATCTCTCCTCCACACATGTCCAAACCATCTCAGTCTTGTCTCTCTTGCCTTGTCTCCAAACCGTCCAACCTGAGCTGTCCCTCTAATATACTCATTCCTAATCCTGTCCTTCTTCGTCACTCCCAGTGAAAATCTTAGCATCTTCAACTCTGCCACCTCCAGCTCCGCCTCCTGTCTTTTCATCAGTGCCACTGTCTCTAAACCATATAACCTAGCTGGTCTCACAACCATCCTGTAAACCTTCTCTTTAACTCTTGCTGGTACCCTTCTGTCACAAATCACTCCTGACACTCTTCTCCACCCACTCCCCCCTGCCTGCACTCTCTTCACCTCTCTACTGCACTCCCTCTTACTTTGAACAGTTGACCCCAAGTATTTAAACTCATTCCCAATTATTAATGATGATGATAATGTTACATTTTATATAGTGCAACAATGACGTAAATTGTTGTTGTCTAGTTATCTCCGTTGTTAACATTCTTACAAAGGTTCAATCTATCTGGTCCAATATAGTTGCAGACTCATTTCTTTATACCCTTATTTAACCAAGTGAGTTAATTGAGAACTAAGTTATCTACATTGTGTAAGCCTAATTCAAAGTTTACATTCATTAGTTTTTTCAAACTATAAGATACTGGCTACACGTACTATTAATACTGTTCATTTACCGTGTCGACCGTATAATATCTGTCAGACACTCCTTGCCCTCCATCTGGAAATCGCGTCCATTTGTGACGTCGTCCGCAAACAAGCGGTTGCTTTGAAAATGATTCCTATTATTTGTTGTGAATAGAATTGCTTTAAGTTTACACAGTGAAAACAATGAGAACGTTGGGATGATTTGAATCCGTCCTTTCACTGACTGTGTTCTTCCACAGATTTTATCATCATAACAAGACGGGGCGCGTGGTAAACTGCCCGTATGTAGACAACTCGTACAAGTGGGCAGGAGGCGGCTTTCTTTCCACCGCTGGAGATCTGCTGCTGTTTGGCAATGCCTTACTCTACAGCTATCAGGTGGCCCACCTGAAGGACAGCAAAGGCCTGCTGCCTGGCTTCCTCAAACCCCAAACTGCCCTGAATCTGTGGAGCCCGGTGGACAGGACAGAGGCCAGCTGGGATAAGGATGGACTGTATGCTCAGGGCTGGCTGGTGGTGGAGAAACTACAGAAATATGGTCAGTGTCGGTGTCGCAGGCACTATGTCTCACACACAGGAGGGGCTGTGGGGGCTAGCAGTGTGCTTCTGGTGTTGCCCAGTGAAGAGGATTCACTCCAACAACAGACACCACCGCTCCCACAGGGGGTAGTGGTCACCATCCTCACTAATATGCAGTCTGTGGGACTCAATAGCGTAGCTCTAAAAATCGCTCTCGAGTTTGACAGAGCCAGAGGCCTTTGAGAGTATGTGCTTTACTCAGCAGAAACAAAAATGTTTACATTTCACTGCGCATTAATTTCATTTGAATCGCTTCATTTGATATCTGTCAACCTTTTTAAACATACTTTTAAATAATGCCAGAAAATAGTTTGTGAAATCAAATAAATTCTACATTTTACATGGATTTGGATTAAATATAGATTTTATGATTGTTATAATGGCTGTAGACTACTTTGCATTTCAGCACACCGCATAACTGCCATGACAGCCTTATTGCCACTAGGTGGTAGCAATACACAGGACAGCGCTCCTGCTAAGGGAGGGTCACTTTAGTTCGTTTTCGAAAATGCATCAGTTCATGCGTTGCTTCATTAAAATGGGACTTTATGTACTTTTAATTGTTTAAAAAAGTGTTGAAGATAGCACAACACAAAGATAGTCATATGCACATCCAGACCTGAGGAAGACGGGTGTAAAAGACATTCATGAGGAGTCTGTTCTAGTTGAAAGAAGAAGGCCACTTTACTAGGTCATTGTACAGTTACAACGAAATGTGTTCTCTCGATTTAACTCATCCCATTGTATAGGAGCAGTGGGCAGCTGCAGCGCCCGGGGACCAAGTCCAGTTATTTTTCCCTGTTGCCTTGGTCAGGGGCACAGACAGCAGTAGTAACCCTAACAGGCATGTCTTTTGGGTGGGAAGGAAACCGGAGCTCCTGGAGGAAACCCACACAGACACGGGGAAAACATGCAAACTCCACACAGAAAGGACCTGGGACGGCTTGGGGTTCGAACCCAGGACCTTCTCGCTGTCAGGCAACAGCGCTAACCACTGGGCCACCGTGCTGCCCAACCTCGCTCCATAAATGAGGGAGCTCTAATTCTATTGTGGAGAGAATTTTGTCTTCACAATAACCTACAGCTAATAGATATCTGAATATTCTGTTCTGCTAAACCAGTATGGTAGATCACCTTAGGCTTCACGTTGCACGAAACAAATATGTTTGGTATTTCAGACCGGAAAAGTGTTTTTGTGTCACAGTGAGGGTCTAGTCTAGCCAGACCTCAGGTCATGACAACACGCCAAACAACATGTTGCTCCAGCTTTTTTCGTTGCTTATGAGTTGTAGCTTATAAATGCTTGTGTTGTGGAAGTGTCGTTATGCATGCTCAATAATCTAAGTAAGAAAATCAAAGAACTGGCGTCCGGGTTGCATAGCGGTCTATTCCGTTGCCTACCAACATGGGGATCGTCGGTTCGAATCCCCGTGTTACCTCCGGCTTGGTCGGGCGTCCCTGCAGACACAATTGGCTATGTCTGCGGGTGGGAAGCCGGATGTGGGTATGTGTCCTGGTCGCTGCACTAGCGCCTCCTCTGGTTGGTCGGGGCGCCTGTTCGGGGGGGAGGGGGAACTGGGGGGGAATGGCGTGATCCTCCCACACGCTACTTCCCCCTCGCGAAGCTCCTTACTGTCAGGTGAAAAGAAGCGGCTGGCGCCTCCACATGTATCGGAGGAGGCATGTGGTGGCCTGCAGCACCCCCTCCCCCCCGCCCCGGATCAGCAGAGGGGGTGGAGCAGCGACGGGGACGGCTTGGAAGAGTGGGGTAATTGGCCGGGTACAATCGGGGAGAAAAAGGGGGGGGGGGAGAGAAAATCCGAGAAAGTTGAATCAGTTCATCTGACACAACGTTTATTGACAGAAACGTTTCATCAGTCATCTAACAGGATGATGTGTCCTAAACACACAACTCATCCATCCGTCAGGCCAGGACTCCGCAGTCTACACCAGTCTACAGGCCAGTGGCCACTCTTTCAAGGATGAGAATGTGCACATCCTTGATAGGGAGGAACACTGGTTTGAACGGGGAGTCTATGTGAAGAGGGAACGACCAGATCTGAACCGGGGGGGGGGGGGGGGGGCTACAAGTACATCTGTTGCTATCTTACTATGATTGCAAACATTCCCAAATCCTCTGTGAATAGTACACATGGCCACTGAAACTCTAGTTAATGGTCACACCCATAATTGCATATGACAATGATCGTTGGTGTCGGTCGTTATGCAACTGTATTGTTTATAAGGGTGGGGACACCTGCAGTCAGTTTAGACCGGAGAGGTCACTTAGATGACGAAGCGTTTCTGTCAGTAAACTTTGTGTCCAGATGAACGGATTCAACTTGCTTTTGATTTTGTTGTGGAAGTAATCCAGAAGTGTCGGAGTGGTTAGTTCCCATCACATTCACAACTCATTGGTTTGACAAGGTCACGGGCAGGATATTGACTCGAGCATATATAGTCCAGTGTGTATCAAAGTGACTGTCGTCTGTGATGTGTTCAGAGTCTTGGCCAAGCAACATTTCTAACTGCATAATAACTCTAGCTAACCTCTTGTTTATGATAAAAAAATGAATCGAGCTTCTCGATGACAACCATCAAACTGCAGGGTTTCCTATGGGTGGTTCTGAGCAGTATTTAGAGAGCTCAGGAGGTCCATGTAAATGTAAAGTCTGTTTAGCATATCACTGGAAATGTGGTCTAGTGATTTTTAATGCTCCTACTGTGTGGAATAGAAGCTGATGTGATGCCAGCCCTGTGATTGTAAACCTGCAGCTGAGCTCAAGAACCATCTGTGGCTAGGATTTCCTGTGCTCCTATATTTAGTTTGAATGGGGCTGGCGAATAAATTGGCCTAAGCGGACCCGACAGGTAACAGATTATGTTTTGAATGAAGGTGAAGTTGGCACCTTAAATGTGTGGGTGTGGTTTTTGACCTACAACCACATTGTCATATCAGTCAGTTTAGTTTATTACTTTTATGTGCACAGTTACAATAAACACACAAGGAGCTTTGATGCATTAAATGACACAGTTATCTCAATATACAGTAATATATAATTAAATATTAAGCAGTCAGTTATAGATCAAAACTTTTAAAATGGTTTTTTTTTTCACGCAATCTAACAGCGCTTTGTAAATATCTCACAAGCTTCAAAGCACATTGAAATGTGACTCTCCGTATGTGAGTATCAATGGTGCTAAATTCATATCCTTGTTAAAAATGTTATAATGCCTGGCTTCCCTTTTTCCTGCGCGTGTGTGTGTGTGTGTGTGTGTCTGTGTGTGTGCGTGCCTAGGTGTCTGTTGTTATGGCAGTGAGAATACTAACACATCCAAAAATCGCAAGACAGTGTGTCAGCGGTACTGTACATGTATGGTGAGGCTGCCCTGAATGATCCGTACAGACCCAGCCTCGATTCGGCCGAGACGAGAGTCTGCGACTACAGGCTGCAGACGGGTAAAATATTATGTATAGTTTTCCTCATTCCACTTGCAATTATGCGCCCATTTGCAAAGCAGCATCAAATCACACAGAGCGACTCACACCCTTGGCTGTGACTCGTTTCGTTATCCAGCCCAGACCATTAAGATCGTGGGGGGGGGGGGAAAGTCAACTCGGATAGGGATCATACTCTTGGTTTTACTTTCCAGTATTGTTGCTGACTGCCCTGTTGGCTCTGTGACCTGGATCTCCTCGCCCTGTAAGGGGACACAAATGATTCATTTTAAGTTTTGAAGGAATGCGTTACGGCAACAGTAGCTTTAGAATATGAGTGATACAAAATGTATCTGCTACTTACTTGCATATATGGTAAATAACAACTGCCACTCCTACTAAAATGAGTATGGCAACAATGACCATGGCAGCAATAAACCCAGCGTGCCCTGCGTTGCTGGAGCTGCTGAAGAGCTGGAACTGCTCACACCTGCTGCCCTTGTAGTTTTCACTGCACCTGTAAAGTAACGTATTACATGCAATCATGTGGACAACCTGTGAGCACGGAGGAAATGAGTTCAACAGCATGCTATGCCCTGCTATGAAACCATATGGCTGCTGGGAATTTAAATGTGCCCACACACGTGTACACACACACACACACACACACGTATTATTGATACTCAAAATGAAATCGCAAGTGTGTGATACTTACACACAGGTGAGTGTGTCCATCGAGGGTATTCTATAGCATGTCCCGCCGTTCATACAAAAGGTTGCCTCCAGCTCACTACAAGGGTCACCGTGTTCTGCACGGACACGACAACGTTTCAGGGATCGTGGCTTCGAATAAAGTATACCGTCAATGGGGAACAATGCACACGTGGCTTTGAACAGGTTAGCGGACTTGTGTACGCTTGTTTTACGGGATCTCGGCAAATTTGGCTTTGTTTCCTCCTACCTTGAGTTGTCATGGAAGTTACAACTTAAAATCCGGTTGAAAATCGTGGCTCCAAATTAGACAACGGGCAATTGCGGATTAGGTCTTTGTGCAAGTGGCGATAATGAACCGTTAACACCAACTATGTCTTTATGCGTGCTCAATAATCCAGGTAAGACGGTCAAAGAAAGGTGACTCGGTTCATCCGATTCCACTTTTCAGCCGATTTTGTACGTCGTTTCCGGATGAACTGATTCAGCTTTCTTTGACAAACCATGTGTCTTCGTCCCGAGTTCTGATCGTTTCCCCAGCGATATTGTTGGTATTACCTGCCATCATCTGGAATGTTCCTCCTCCCCGCTGTTGTCCGTCGTCGACCAATCCCTGAAAACGTAAAAGGGTCACAGAAATGATGATGGTCAATAGTGTGACCTCCACTGACAACACCTGTAACAATCTGAAATGTGAGATGCCAGTTAGAGAAACAGAACCCACATCTTTCACATCCATGTCTCTCCCCCCCCTCGGAAGGTGTTTTCGAGCCGTTCGTAACTGTTGCACGGAGCAAGATCCTATCGCCTCGCACAAAATAAAGCCAAAGTGTTTTTAATCTCTCCTTACCAGCTGATGAAATCCAACCGGCAGGCTAGTGTAAGTTCCCAAGGTGAGTCATACAGCCAGGGCTCAGAATAACTCATATAACTGCTTTTTCGTCAGGCCTCTGAAGGCGCTTGCCATGTGGGCGGGTTCCTTTGAGCTAAAAAATGTTGCGATTGCAGTTTGTCCACATTGTACGACTGACACGGTAAATGTCAGGATTCTGCCCGTGGATCGCGTCTCTCTTTAGACAGGACATGCACGCAAGAGAGGGTTTGGATTCACTTGGCATGGAAGTATGATAACACTCCCGTGTCGTACCACCCCCCACCCCCACCCCCCCCCTCCGTAGAAAACGCTGCACAGTGCCGTGATGTTGACCCCTGCAAGTGAGCTGCAGAAATTTGCCGCTCTGTGGTTTCAGTTATTGCAGTTCCCTGGAAATGAGGATGTTCCGCTGCGTCATCCTATGGGCATCCATTGTTTCGGCATCTCGGACAAGGAAATAAGGTCTGAGCAAAAAAAAAAAAAAACCAAAACAAAACAAACAAACCAATGGAATGAGTGGTATGTAGAGAGGACTTCAGAATTAGAAGCACAGGTTATAAGTGGACTCGTGGGAACGTCACGTGCCGTCTCGGGACCTCAGAGGGGGTTTTCGTTTTCAGGTTGGGACCGTTAGTTGACTCGTCAGTTAGACCTTGTTAGTCTAGTTGGCCGGCGCACGTCGAATAACCACGTAATTAGGACCACTTCCTAGATTACCGCAGCAGGCTGCCAGCCGCGGGGCTGCAGCGCCGGGTACGCCACTTTTTGCGTGGTCCACTTTGATTGACAGTCTCGTTAATCCCGGTCTAATCGGACCGCAGCAGTGGGCTTCACTCTAACTCAACGTGCAGTTTAATTGGCCTGTTGTGGATGCGATGTGTTATTAGTGGAATTGTGTTATTTTCATCTTTTTTTGGGGGGGAGGGTGTTTCTCTAATGTGCCCCTGTGTAAAGAAATAACGAAGTGGAGACGAGGGGGGCAAAGGGGTCAGAAGTGTCGTGTTGCGGGGTACTTGATCACATCCGTGGGTTGTTCTTCTGTGGTGGGTGGCTCGTGTTATGGGCCGGTGGGTGGCTCGTGTTATGGGCCGGTGGGTGGCTCGTGTTATGGGCCGGTGGGTGGCTCGTGTTATGGGCCGGTGGGTGGCTCGTGTTATGGGCCGGTGGGTGGCTCGTGTTATGGGCTGTCCTCCCGAACGAGTCTGTGCCGTCCTGCGCTGTTATCGCGAGGAGCTCTGAAGCTCAAGAGGTGAAGTGGAGCGTTGTACGTCGACGCTTCGAGTGTGGCATAGAAGAGAGAGAGAGAGGGGGAGACAGAGAGAGAGAGGGGGAGACAGAGAGAGGGGGGGGGAGACAGAGAGAGAGGGGGGGGGAGAGAGAGAGAGGGGGGGAAGACAGAGAGAGAGAGAGAAGGGGGGGAGACAGAGAGAGGGGGGGGAAGACAGAGAGAGAGAGGGGGGGGGACAGAGAGGGGGGGAGACAGAGAGAGAGAGAGAGAGAAAGCGAGAGAGAGAGAGAGGGGGGAGACAGACAGAGAGAGGGGGGGAGAGGGGGGAGAGAGAGAGAAAGCGACAGAGGGGGGGGAGACAGAGAGAGAGAGGGGGGGGGCAGAGAGAGAGAGAGGGGAGACAGAGAGAGAGGGGGGGGGAGACAGAGAGAGAGGGGGGGGACGTCTGCGGGCTCTCGTGGCTAAGAACAGAAACATTGGCGATATCTGATTTTATTTCCTTTCTCCTCCCCCCCCTCCCCCCCTCCTCCTCCTCCTCCTCCGCATCTTGTCCTGCGCTGTTCACGTTGCGAGGTCAGCTCGCCGTGCGCGTGCGGCTACATAGCCAGTATGTAGCGGCATCCCATTTCAGCACCGGGACAGCTCCCCGTCTTCTTCTTCTCTTTATTATTGTTGTTGTTGTCGTCATCGTCATCATCATCATCATCATTGGGCACATGGAGTCCCCGGCGTGATTCGTGGGGGGGAAGCCCCCCCCTCTCTCTCTCTCTCTCTCTCTCTCTCTCTCCCCGCGAGCCAGGCGCTATAGTAGAGCGCGGTGCCGTCGGTTCCTTCAAAGATGTCATTCTCTTCCTGACTCGACGGTCGGTCGTCGTCGCCGAAGGATGGTGCTCTCAGCGCGGAGCGGGGGGGTTTCGCCGTGCCGCTGCCACACAGCCTGCGAGGGAGCAACGCGGCGGCCGCCTGCCGGAAGACCACTACGGAGCGGGGACCCGCAGCCTACACACGGCACCGTCCGAGCCGCGCTCACAGCCATCGCCGCCGGCGAGGGGGAGATCGTTCCCGTCACCGCTGCGAGGGCAGGGGAGTCACGACCGCCATGTAGAGCCCAGCCAGCCGACGGAAAAGGTGGGTGCGCTTCCCTCCGTCGTAGATTATCCCCCCCCCTCCTCCTACTTTTCCACAGCTTGGAAATCCCCCATTCCCGGTCCGCTGTCGGGACCGGCGGTCAGATATTGGGGGGGGGGGTGTTCGTCCGACTCGGTGATGATGATGATTGATGCGTTGTGATGTGGTGAAATAGGAAAGGTGCCACGCGAGTGTCGCGTGGCGGAGCAGGACGCGCGAGCCGCTTCCTGTGCTGCGGCGAAGCGACGCCGTGGCGCTCAGCGCCGAGTCGCAGCCCGGCATCACGATCTTCGCGGCTGATCCGAGCGGTGGTTTTTTTTTTATCCTGCTCCCGGAATAATTTGGCCTACATAGTCGCGGCAAACTATTGCACGCCTTGCAGCCGACTTGTGTCTTTGCATGAAGTAAAAGCAACCCCCCCCCTTTTGAGCACTTAAATGGTCCGGATTGATTGATTTATTTTTTAATCTTGAGTGGTATTTAATCTGCTGTGCCACAGCCTACTGCTCTTCTCCGGTCTACCATGGGTTTGACTCCCTACCTTGCTGCGTCTCGAGGTTTTCCTTGTGTGTTTGTTTGCCACGTTTATTTGTCTACCGAACCTTTGCAGCGGTTCACAAATAAGTCCCAGCCATGCAACATGAAATCTGAAGGCTGGTGTAGCCTATATGCATCTGACCTTTGGTGCAAAAATCTGTGACAATCCGTGGCTTGTGATTAGACGGCTGTTGGCAAACTTAGTTCGATTTTAAGTTCAGCTGCAACATTAATAGCGATGCCTGTTTGTGTGGCTGTGTGTCCGGGCGCTGTGATGCGGGCCGTTTTCCTGCGAGGTGGTGGAGTTTCTTCTCCCTGCAAAACAGCTGGAGTGAGCTTTCAGTGAGTGAATAGGTTTGGACATCAATGGCTCTCTATCCTATGGCACAAAGAGCTAGCATCCTGCTGTACTTGCTATGCAAGGGGTGTAATGTTTCTCAGCCAACTGATTCAGAGTGGTGCATATACCAGAGACGTTTGAATCTGTAACAGTTACGTGTGTGGCGTTTAAGTTAATACCAGCCACTACTAGGGCAAGCGCTCACATGAGCACGGATATCAGGTGAGATTTTCCTATGTGCACAGGGCGAGGTTATAAAAATCCATGTATCTACCTCAGTATTTCCTCTTTTTTGTTGTTGTTGTTGTTGTTGTTGTTGTTGTTTTCTTCATTGCTATTTTTCACCTCTCCATAGGTATGGTAGGAACAAAGTCTCTCCTGTGGTGAAATCAATTACCTGGGGTCATTTCGTGCAAACGTCTCTTCAAAGCCTAAAGACAGAAGCATGAGCAATCCCCAGTAAGTATAACAACAAGCTGTATCTATTTGACGCCACGCATGGGATAGTGTCCAATCCTGAATCAGCATATCAACACACACACACACACACACACACACACACACACTGTTGTAATGGGCCTTACGCAGTGGGGTGTTATTACAAGAGTGGCACCTGCACATCCCCATGACTTTGAATGGAGATGGGCTGACCTCACCCGAGCCGCTGTACAAGAGCCGGCTGCCCATCTCCAGCCTCTGCTGGCATCTCTTAGCATTCAGGGAGGGATGTTCACTTGTCATCTTTTTCCTATTAATAATTACTCTCTATGTGGTCCCCCAGACAGGCCCTGCATCCTGATGACAGCTAGGGTTGTGGGGCTAAGCGAAGGGGAAAGGGAGAGGGGGAGGGTGGTGAGGGGAGGAGGAATGGAGGGAGCCGGAGGAATGGAGTGGAGTGGAATAGAGTGGAGTAGTGCAGAGCGGAGTGGAGTAGGGGGTGAATGCAGAATGAGTTCAATCAGCTGCGTTCCCCGGTTAAAGGCACACCGCACTCTGCTCCAATGGAGAGCTCTGTCGGGGCCTCAGATGGCAGGTTAACACGTTGGACAATCAGTCATGCGTCTCGTTGTCGGGACATATTTTCAGATGGCCTACTGGCTGCGTTGTCCGGTTACATCGACGCAGAGGCATAAATTAATGCTGCTGGCCACCACCGGTGACTCCCCTCCGTGCGATGACAGATGGGAAACTTTAATGTTGAGGGGAGCCTGCATAAACTACCGTCGCCCCCTGTTCTCTCAGGCTGAGTCTAAATTTGTTCAGCCGCCCCCCCCCCCCCCCCCCCCATCACTATCTGGAGAGTATCTCTGCTCCGGCTCTGTCAGGAAACGGTTGGAGGCAAGACAGGAAAAATACTAGATACTCAGAAACACAACACATGTCAATGGCGTTCTCCTATGTTACCCAAATTGGTTTTGGAAGGTTTAAAATAATTCATATTCCTGTATTTTGGCTGTTTGTTTACATGTGAGTCAGACTGAGCAACAAAAAAAAAAAAGAAGAGGCAAAATGACACATTTTTTTAACATGCCTCACTCAGATAGTTCAAATAGCCATAATTTGAGCATTTCCTGCCATACATTACTTTCAATAAGCTACCGACTCATGGGATATCTCATCTAATATATAACAATACTTGGTGTTTGATTTTATATGTGCACTTTCTTTGGGTATATACATCATTTTGTTCCATTCAGCCGTCAAAGTCGGCACACGGCACACCCCGAGGAGCCCAGCGGCTTCATCGGGTCAGCCAACATTTACTGTAACTGACCTCCGTGCCGTATGATCCAGTGCAACCAACGCTGCTGTTATTTTCTCAGTGAACTGAAGCCTCCGCCAGCTCGTTGGGACAGAATCTGCTGATTAGCGGACCACCGCCTAACCCACCGTGGCCCATCTTTATCTCACGAGCCTCACGTTTAAACCCTCCGCTGTGAAATTTGACTTGCTCGGCTGCCTTGTACGTCATCTCGTGTAGTATTAATGTTCTGTCAGCGGATATGCCGAGGGGATCGGTTGGCGAGACCTTTTCGCCGTTACCAAATCTGAACGTAGCCACAATGCTTTGCTGGTTCGCCTCCCTCAAACATACGTTCTCATCGCCGATGCAGGCCTCGTGGCGATAAGCACCGCATTTACGCAGTCTAGTTCCACTCACTGAGTTGACCAGGTGGGATAAGAGGTGTTAGAATCCATATTGCAGCACACCGTGGATGAAACGGGTGGATAGAAACATCAGTTGAATCGACCGCTCGAGCGTGATTGTAAGACTCTCCTCTATGATGGATCCTGCACGACCCCATTGGTCTTTTTCCAGATCCAGGCTATTGCATTAACTTTTAATTACGCTGCTTAATATTGTGTTTGGGCTCATTCCTGTGGCGGCAGTGATGCTTGGAGCAGGCACGATTGCCCCAGCCTGCCTGATTGAAATTTTATTGACTTCCGTGCAAAGGGCTGTATTGAAAGTTCTAACAGTTCCCCTGGTGTTGACAAAAAAAGAAGAAGCAGGGAAAAAAAAGAGACATGAATACTTTCACTCTTGAGTGATGTGATAGAAATGTCAACTGCTGTACACCCCCCCCCCCCGGACCATAACCTAAAAGATCCGATCTTATAAATGTACCATTGTGTGAAGGGCCTGAGTCAGGGATGCTGTCGAGAAATCTGGCCGGTGCCCGCATAAGTGATTTGGCATGTTTGTCCCGCTTCCCTGATGATATCAGGGTGGGGAATTGCTTCGCATTGAGCAGCAGCCAAGTGTCCGTATCCAGGCTTATCGGGTGAGACGATGTGGCAGGCCCGTAGACAAGCTGGCCAGAAATGCTGTGGCGGTGAGCGCTCTGAATGACAACGATACCGATGCCCTCCACACAACACCGCTTCATGCTGAGGCAGCACTTTCAAATCCCGTGAAGCGAAAGTGGCGGATGATTTCATTTTCTCTGAGTAAACGAGTTGGCGGTCATTGATCCAGATGTTGGGAGTTTGAATATAGATTTTTTTTGTTTTGTTTTATGTCGTGGCTGCGACTCATAAACGGTCGCATTTTAACAATGCGATTATCGTTAATGTCCTAGGTTGCAGCGGTTAATAATCGTCCGTCATTGTGTTTGGATGGTTTTTTGGCTCGAGTACACGTGCTTTAGACATCAGCACTAACCTGCTTCTCACTCGCACCGTTTCACAGATTCACAGCAGGGAGCGGCCCGGCGAAGCCGCAGCTGTGTACTGCCTGCCACTGAACTGGGCTCTCGTTTATAAAACAGTGCGTAGGATCCTTACTAAAAGTATACGTGTGCAGAAAAGCCGAAAATGGCGTGTGCCAAAAAAAAAAAATTGGACTTAAATATGTGAGAGGCATCGTTATACAACCTGGCTTCAATTCAGTTTGTTTTTATAGATCACACATTTTTTTGCATGGGAAGTGGCGTACGCCTCTTTCGGGCTCCGTTTTGTGCGTACGCACTGATCATAAACGAGACCCCAGGTCTGCTGGAGCCTTTGGAGGCTTATTAGTAGGTGATGCTGGGGTTTTGTCGTTCACTCGAGTCATCATCCTCAGTGATTTATGCAGTGTTAGTCGCAGATCTGTGGGAAGTAGACATCCTCAGATTGTGTCTCAAGACTTGTCCATGATAGGCTGCATCCAATATCGCATTCCACCACACTGTTTAGTAAACCAAACTAGCATGCAGAGTGTTTTTAGTATGTCTGAAACCACGGCATGCATCAAATAGTATGCGAAAAATACTCGGGTGTCATTCTACATCCAGAGAAAAATCAGAGTATGCAAAGACTGGACAAAACCCTGGCATGAGTAACCCACAACGCAGGGTGATACAAAACCCAAGCATCATCATCACCATCATCATCATCATCATCATCATCAGTTCCGTAACCTATGGAGGTCACAGGAGCACAGCTGAAGCCTCAACAAGTCTTTTCCACCGTTTATGGTGATTGAGTTTGTTTGAGTCATCATTGTGTTCCAGTAGGGGGAGTACCTGGTGGTCCCTCTCTCCTCTCCAGGTATGGACGGCTGTTGGTTCACGGAGGAACTCGTCCGCCCTTTGACAGGTTTTGTTTTTAGTCCTGCTGGGTGTCCACACGCCCTCCTCACAACAACCCAAGGGTTGCAGTAGGGGTGCCAGTTTAGTCCCCGACGGCCCGACAGTTGCAGTTTAACGTCGTACCCAGGACCAAATGGTGGAAATGTTTGTATGTAAAGGAGAATGTAATTGAATCCATTTATTTTCAAGTTTAAAAAAAAAAGAGATGTGGATCACCAGACCACCAGACCGTTAATGACGATAACCTTAACTCCTACATGAACTCCTGCTGATCATTTCTTCTTTCTCATCCAACCCTCTTACAACTGTGCCTCTGTTGCCCCCGATTAGCAAAATTAGCAAGAAAAAGTATTGGCCACATCTTGGATCGATTTGCACTGTGAACTAGTGCCAGCGCCTTCAACTGTGCTGTGACCCAGGAACGAAAGCCCCAAATCTGCTTACCCCAGCTACCACTTTTCATTATCATTGTACTTGGAGGTAGAAGGATGTTGCCCTTTATCTGTTATAAAGCAGCATTAAATAGCCAAGACAATGCATTGGAGCTCAAAGGGAGGAATCTCTGCGGGATATTTCATCTTCATATAGTCTATTGATTAATGTGTAGTGATGAACGGGGATGCACCATAAAAACTCTGCTAACAGGGCTGCTGATGGCTGTTACTGTGAAGAGTCAATCCCTGTTAGTGGTTACATACTGAGAGGAAATTAACCTCCTTCAAACAGCAGCTTTTGCAACTTCTGAAATACAGTGCTCTTAAAGGATCTGTATTTGCAAGCTTACTTTAACGAAGAGGAGGACCCTGCAAAAACATGAGCTTAAATACAAGAAATAAACACTGAATTTGAGGGGGAAAGTACGTAATACTAGTGAAATTGTCTGTCCATGCATCAAGATAATTTTACTTGACAAGAAATCTTAAAATAAGTTGGTTCCAGCCTAGAAACAAGTAGGCTCGGATGAGTGTTCAAAGGCTTGAAATAAGAAGAAAATGCTGGTTTTTAGATCAAATTACTTAAGCTCAGACTTGCTACAGCACAGTAATGAGTGAAATACACTGGATATTAGCAATTCTTTACTCAATTTTTTGCATTCTTAATTTTAGCACACTGAAAAAGGATCAAGAAATCAAATCACTAATTTAAGTGGAAACTACTTAATACTAGTGGAGTATGATTATTCCGTTACTTGAAACAAGTTGGCTCATCTTGAAATATGTAGGCCTAAACTTAAAACTAGTCCTTAATCCCAGGGCATACATCTTAAAACAGGAAACTTGATTTTACTGAAATCACAACCAGGACAAGTGAAATTTCCATCAACATTTATTGACAACTCTTTCCAAGTTTGAGCAGTGAAAATCCAAGTGTACTTTCATTTCGTGATAGGTGAAGCATGTTGGGCCATTGAATAAAAATGTATTTATATATATATATATATATGTGTGTGTATAAAAGCCTTGTGGCATTTGAAACAAGTTATTTTTGTGAACGAGGATGGTACAGATTGCTACTCTAGCTAATGTAGCTTGTTTTAACAATGAATTACTCAACTGTAAGATTTCCTGACTAATTGAGGCATAAAAGACATATTCATGATCAATTTAAGAATATACCATGAATTCAAAGATAGAAACTAGTAAATAACTTTTAAAACAAGGTAATCAATCTCATATTTCCTGATCTAAGATTTTAAATCTTGGCAAGCACAGAAGAATTTTTGCAGTGAACTGATTAAGACTGATACACTTGATAGAATGGACCACTACCAAAACTGGCCTTTTGTGTAGAACTTAGTAGCTGAATTACTAAATTGCGGTTCAATGATGGATTTGTTAGCAGTAGGCCAGGTTATTTGTATCCATCCATACATCCATTATCCAAACCGCGTATCCTGTTCAGGGTCGCGGGGATGCTGGGGCCTATCCCAGCAGTTATTTGGCGGCAGGCGAGGAGACACCCTGGACAGGCCGCCAGTCAATTTCTTTCTTATCATGAAAATTCAGGAAAGTTTGAGCCGGACCCAATAATCTTTGAATGTTTTCCCAGATGAGACGATAATCAGCCCAGCCTTTAAACACAGATGTAAGAGCACTGCGATGTGCAGTGGTAGACCGTATCTAAAAACATGATCTGATATGAAAGCAGAGCTTCTGTTCTGTCTGGCCTTCATGGTAAACTGAGGCACTCGGTGCACCCTCTGTAACGGTGCTAGATTCCCCCCCCCCCCCAGCTATGTGCGCCCTATGATAACCTTTCTGCTTCCTTGTGGCGTTTGCTAATATTGCATGCCTCTGAAAAAATTCCCAGCCTTTGGCGGGCTTCTGGCCGTCCTTTTCCTGCACCGGGGAGGGGAGCAGAGTGTTCAGATGTGCAGCCTCTATCCCCTCCCCAGGATGGCAACCAGCCACTCAACTGGGCTCTGCATATAATGGCTCCTGGCCTGCTCTGTGACTGTCTGGAAATGTGATTTTGATGCACTGAACAGTTTGTGTCTGTCATGCGTGATTAGCGTCCCTGTTGTTGTTGGTGAAAGGTGCCAAGTGTACAGATAACACCGTAACACGCAGGCGCGCTTTGCGAAGCATGTGAGTTAAAGGGGCATTTCTCCCTCCAGCTACGCAACACATCCAGAAAGGCTCGCGTGTAGCAAAGAGCGCCGATACGGGAGGAGAGGATGGCCATTTGTTGTACGGAGCAGACTTGCGGGGCATCATTCCACCGTGTAAGCGGTGTATTTGGAGCAATGCTTGGTTACCTAGACAATAAGTATGCAACCTTTGTAATGAATATATTAGATAAGGTTAGCCACACAGTCTGTCGGGGGGGGGGGGGGAAGAGAAAGGCCTGCTTCTGTCTGCGGGTATGACTACATTAACATTTCCCAAGAAGGCAGGGCTGCCCATCGGTCTACCACTGACCATTCCCTCTGGTGCTGTTTAACCCCCACACATAGCCGGGATTGGCGTTTGTTCTTCTCTGTCTCATAATCAATTCCGTCTTCCGCTGTTAAGCACAGGAGTTATTGATGTCTCTACGTCGGCTGCACTGGGACAGGGGCCAAGCCATGTGAGAATCCTGTTACAGCTTGACTTTCCCTTGGCTGCCATTGGCTTGGCTCCCCGCACTCCCCAACCCATCACGCACACGCACACGCACACACACAAATCACCTGTGCAGAATCACCTGTCTGATGATGTCAATGTTGGGCGTCCAATCAGGATATTATGGAAATAATATGTACTGTTAGCTACTCAAAGGAGGTTGAGTCAGTTTATCTGGATACGTTTATTGACAGATGCATTGCATCACTCATCTACGTAAATAACAGCTTCAGTCTAAACTGACTGCAGGTATCCCCACCCTTATAAACCACACCGTTGCATAACGACTGAAAACAATGACCAGTTTCATGTGCAAACATGGGCGTGACCATTAACTAGAGTTTCGGTGGCCGTGTGTACTATTCACAGAGGATGTGGGAACGTTTGCAATCACGGCGTCGTAAGATGGCAACAGATGTACTCTTTGGCCTCCCCCCCCTCGGTTCAGGGATGATCGTTCCCTCTTAACAAAGATGGCCTCTTTGACTCCCAGTTCAAGCCAGCGTTCCTCCTTATCAAGGATGTGCGTTGATGAGGGGTGGGGACCCCTGCAGGAGAGGTCACTCAGATGAGTGATGCAACGTATCCGTCAATAAACGTTGTATCCAGATGAACTGATTCAACTTTCTTTGGTTTTCTTACCTGGATCGTTGAGCATGCTTAAAGACATGTTAGCTGCTCAGCTGAAAATATGCAGCCATTACTTGGACTGCTTCCAATTATAAACTCAAGACAGCGATCCTGTGTCATCATGTTCACCACAAAACCCCACAACAATTGTGCATCATAGTTGTGAAACTGTGTGTATTTTTTTTTTTTGTTAAGAGAAAAACTCATTGCTTACTATTCTGACTCTAAC